>NC_142826.1:6770001-6922251 GCF_057945365.1 Rhopilema esculentum | reverse complement strand
GGTGTCCCATATTCTGGTTCACGAGAAACATATGATAATGTAGAAACATCGTTCTCGGCAGCAGTATCTCGACAAGGATTGCCACATGACGCATACACGCAGAATCTTGGCTGGTATCACGCAGGACCTCCCGCCTATATGTAGCACGGAATAATTTTGCTTTAATTTTGAATTTTAATTGGAAAATATTATTATTTCATTTCTTTCTTCGTAGTGAAGCAGAGAAGCCCTCTATAAATAGAATGTGAAAACGATATCTTGTCGTTGGCTGAGCTTATGGTAGAATTTTTTAGCTTTAGATGATCTTAGGCTAGGAGGGGTGGGGGAAGGCTTTGACGAATTCGAAGGACGGCGCTGTGTTTTCAGGTACTGGATAGCCAGTGATAGGGTTTTAGTTGCCTTGTAGACTAGATTTGTTTTCTGGATCTTGCCTGTTATATTTGTCGAGTTTCTTGTATAGTAAATATTTATGGAACGATCTTATGTCGCATTGGTTAATTAGTGGAGTCGTCTCAGATTCTTTTTTTAAATTTCTAGTGATGTCTGTTATTATTGTTTTTAATAATGAAAAAGTTAGGCAAATTTTCAAGGTGCAGTACTTTTGCTAACAGGTAAATGGAATACTCGCACTTAAGGAAAGTAAATAGACTCACTAATTTTACATGTAGATGACCCGGATGCTTTGTTAAGGTAATATTAAACACTACTTGCCCTTTATCGAGATTATGGTACTTCGCTGAACGACTTCCAAATGTGCATCGCATTCGATGTATATAGGTCCTGATTTGGCTTGGTTCCGAAGGCACAATTTATTGAATCTTGTTGTGGCCTGTGGTGGCATGGACTAAGATATTCTCAAATATACACGCGCAAACAGCCCTAAACCAGATCAGGTAAAGAATAGGAATTCATTGGTGTCTGGTTTGAATAGGAATGCATTTTCATATTCAAATTTACAATATAGAAATATTTAGATCCTTGCAAAAGAGTGTTGAAAAACCCACGTCTTGTCCCTCAAGGGGTTTGAAAGGAGCATTCCTTTCCAAAAATGGCTGCATGAAACATCCAGGGGTTGATTGTACAATCAATCTTCTCTTTCTCGCAGTGTTGAGTCAGCTTTTCAATTTTAACAATAGTTTTTATGGGCCTTAAATACTGATGACTTTTTAAACAAGGTACCCTGAATTCTTCAAATTGGCCAATGTAATTGTCTTTCAAACGATTGTTGTTATACGATACCGAGGGCATAGGCTAGGGGAAGCATGCAGGAATACCACTATGACTACATATAAAACAGTATTCGTTTCTTTGTAATCTTTTGCGTTTCCCAACACAGCAACACTCATTAACCGCCTCTTTATAAACATTTATAGATATCTGTACCTTAAAAATGTTGACATGCAGAAACAAATAACTCTTTCAAAATGAAATTTGTAAATATCAATATTTGTTGTCAAAAATTTAGCCGTTCTTAAGGTTTTGGATTGTACGATCGTATCTTAGCTTTAAACTGATACTTCTTGTAGATTCCAAACTGTTCTTTTTGTCTCAAGTCTTGACCTTCACAGTTGCGTTGATAATGATGATTATGATGTTTATTTTTGTTTAATCTCAAAATTTTCAAAATTGAGAAGTTTCAAAAAACCTTATTAAAACTATACCAAAAAACTATAAGTTAAAGTTGAAATCACATCATTTGGCTTCACCACGTTTGGTAATCCTTTTTCTACAAAAAGTTCACTCTTTTGCCTGGTATAACAGAAAACGTTTCTATTAAATATATGCCAAAGAGATTGGGATATTAGAGTAAAAACTGCATAAAAATCACGGTATCCTAACGTCATTTGACAAGGGTGAATTCTGCCACTCTCTCACCCCTTCCTTCTCCAAAATGACATTGATCTAGATAAGGGGGCGGCATTAGAAATATTCGGGAAAATAAATCAAAAGTATAAGAACACGACTCAAACTGCTTTTTTTCCCAAATGAGTTTGGCAGACATTGTAGCATATCGGGTGATATATCGCAATGATAAAAGGATTTCTAATCTGAAATAGAATTTTTGATCAACCAATTCTTTTCATTCAATACAAAATTTCTTCACAACTTTTCTACAAAGTCTAACAGTTACCCAAATCTTAACCAGATAATATTATAAAATATGGTTTTACCAGGCATTTTTATTTTATTGAATGTTACTAATAGCTCCTTCCGAAGAGTGTATAGAATTTGGCTGGCTCTTTGCAATCAGGATGGATGCATTTCAAACCATCTGTAATCTCAGCTGGCTGCTTGAATGGAATACACAGCCCTTTTGCACCCATGGCTGGGGCTCCTACCTCGGTCGATTCCTCCCTGGAAATCAAGAACATTTATTTCGTTATTAAATTTCTTTTCGTTGCTTTGCATTAAACTTGGCAGCCAGATTTATTTGACTTGCATGAAAGCCTTGGTCACCATTTAAATGTCAAAAAAATCAACAAACACAAGCAAATTTAATCGTTTAACTATAAACCGTACGAAGCTAAGCATAAAGGTGCAAGAGCCGTACAGCGAGACCTCTGTTAATGACCACATCTATACAACGAACACCTCTCAGATACAAATAGACAAGAAAATTTTGTCCAGACGCCCTTAAAGGATCCTCCATACATCGGACACCTCTATACAACGGACAATTACACTTGTCCGAAACGTATCAACTATATGGAGGCTCCAGAGTATAACAGAGAACAAAGTGCGTTTCAAAGGTGTAGAGAGAAACTGGCAATCTACTTCAAATAAGGTAATGAAATGTACCTGGCACTGTCCTTTTTGATTTTCTCTTCACATGATATTGCGCCACAGAAAGGGCTCTGGATGATCTGATTAAATAAATGTGCATAAGCAAAATGTATACAAAGTCAACATGAAGCTTTATTAAGCATATCAGTTTTGCAGCATTACCTTTCCAATCTTCATTCAAATTTCAAAATGCGAAGAAAAGGGGAAAGAAATTTCCAAAAACATTTGGCTTGTTCATTAAAATCCAATCAATTCAGCTCTCACTGTCCACAAGGCCCCATGACGCTGTTTCTCTAGATAAAACTAAGATAAAAATACCTTCTTATTCTCCAACATCGTGCAAAACTCATCCCATGAGGTAGTGACAGCTAGATGCTCAACAAGATCCTTTTCAGCTCTGAAAAAGGCAAATAAAGATTCATCATAGTACATGTGGCAGTAGATCTGAATATCGTCAAAAAGTAAGAGTTCCCTTGATTCATGGTAGCTGCCATGAAACTTAGAGCTTATGACCAATATGATCATTAGATTTCTGGACATTCAAAGGCTTTAAGGCGAATGAATACACGTGTCATCAGTAATTACGGTGGGCCAGATTTCCCTGCTACATATCCTCCTTACCTGATCACTCTTCGTAAAATGAATCCAATTCAGATTAATCTTGCTCCATAAAGGACTTAAGCTCACACTTTGAAAATCACGGGCTAACGTTAATAACTGCAATTTCTTTTATCTGGGTGTTTCTGTATATTGAGAATAAAACATTTCGAGAGTCAGAGAAAAATTGTACCTTTTTGACCATTTGCAACAAAAGCCTTAGGCAGGACCAAGAAACATGGATGTTCGCACGGTCGACAACCGCAAGGAAGGCTGTTGAATACAGCATTTCACTGAAAACCGAGACCACGGGGTTTTTTGGCGGCAGGTTTGAGATAATTGACTGGTGGGGGAGATAAACATCTTTCTCAGCCGAACAACGACACATGTACTAAGCAATATGTATTATCCTTTTTTTAAAAAAAAGACGCATTTTGATAATAAATATCTTACTTTGAATACATATTTGCATGTATTTCATCCAGCATATTTGCAAGACGTCCTACTCTGCCATCGTTCTCTATGGTTGCCTGTGCAGGTAAAATATAATGAACAGTCAAAATATGTACAACTAAAAACAAGGAATGAATGTTCGCAGAGGTATTGTTGCTTGAAAATTAACAATTTCTGTAAAGAGAGGTTTGTTACTATTGGAAGGTCGATAAACAAAAGTCGGTATGAATATATCTATTATAGAAAGAGAAGTTCTTAATTTCAAAATAAATAGGCCATTGGCTATAAAACTTGAATCCTGATAAAAGAATTATTCTACTGCAGCCGGTTCCCTTATTTACTTGTTTTATCACGTTTGCTTGATAGTAGCGTTATGCAATACACATGCTGGCATCTGTTTTTAAAATTAAGATAACTGCTCTCATTTTTTAAGGATGAAACAGACAGAGCACAAATCTATTATTGTCATTTAATACCTTTTTTACTGAGCTGAATCAAAATATGGTTGCTTCAAAATGTTCGCGAACTTCGAGAATTTACGGAAGATGACACACACTAGCCTATTCACATTGGTGTGTCAGGTGAAAGTGAAAAAGTCATATTTTAAAGTTAATAAAACAAACGCCTGGACCAAAAATACATTGCCATTTCAAACAATGGCTCAGTTACAATGCACGACATAGAAGACAATTCAAAAGAGCAGTACATCCTGTTGAAAATTTCAACATAGACTCTTTCGAAACATGATAATGACAACAAGACAGAAACATAAGAACCTTATCTCCATTGTCTCTTCTCACAGTAACAAAATGATTCTTCTCTACGTCTCTTGGTCCAATTTCCACACGAATTGGAACTCCCTAAGAATAACAATACCGTAGTCAACAATAACACTAGCCTTGCATGTCTTTGTGTGATAATACTAACTATCTAAATTCAGGACAAACCAATTTGTATAAATTTAATAATTATCGTTTTAGTGATTGGGTGTTTATATAATGTTGAGAACAGGAATGTAAAAAGGAATAGTATCTTAGCAGTCTTAAAAAAATTGAATCGTTTTTAGAGTTGTGATATGTTAGGCTTCAGAAGAGGGTATCTCCAGGGTAGGCGGCAGAAAAAACGAGTAAACGTTTTGTAACTTATGATTGTCACGATAAAAAAAAAATAGGAATGCTAAACAAATGCTGGAAAATTGAAATGCCAAAAGTATCTTTTGGTGGATTCGTTAAACATGAAATGAAATCATGAAAGGAATTCTTCAACTTTGACTACAAGGGTTCATCAACAACCTCAAATATTTCACTGGCGAACATAGCTCTAGAAATATCAACAATACATACGACCAATAAATTAACCAAACAATTAAGGTTCGTTCCACTGTACTTAAAATATGAACTAACCTTTTGTTCCCAGTGATAAAATTTCCAACCAGGAGAATAGTTTTCGCGAGCATCGACCTTAGCTCTAATGTTTGCTGCCTTGAGATCTTTCATAAGTTCATCACAAGCATTGATAACGCTTTTGCTCTTCTCTTCAGCCAATGAAGCTGTTAGGCCACAGGGCACGATAATAACCTGTAATAAAAAAATTCACGTTGCAGAGGCCATTTCATCACACAGCAAAAAATATCTACTTGATATCTACTGTCTATTTATCTAGTTACAGAACAAACTAGTCAGGGAATAACATTTACTGAAAAAAACATGCAATCTTTCCTTAGAATAACACAAATGGATTTTAACCATCTACCATGCTCCATAATCAGCAGTCCCCACCACTGCAAATTATCACATTTTGATGCTCGGCAATTATTTTTACTACATAGAAATCCAAAAGGATCTTAAATCTTTTCCAACCTTTATGTATTTAGTTGCTTGTTGACTTTCACTAATAAGTATAAACAATATAAGATTAACTTTTTCGTCGCTGCTTTGATGTGATATTCAAAAAAACCATTTCTGCCAGAGAAAAAACAGAACGCACCTGAACATTTGCAACTCTGGGAGGCAATACTAAACCACGGTCATCCCCATGAACCATTACCATAACACCAATTGTCCTTGTGGTGATACCCCATGAGTTTTGAAACACATAAAGCTTTTCTTTCGAATCCTATTTGAAGGTGAAATATTATTTAACAAAAAACAGCAGCTTTAATGTAAAAATTATGGAAACAAATTCTTGTGAAAATTTCGAACACTAATTCTCTTTCTTCTGTCTAACTCTCTTTCATGCTAATACTGTATTTTAGCATGTTTACAACTTTACATCAGATGTGTTCGCAGATTAAAGTTCCATTTCTAAAAATCAGTTTTGTATGGCAACCAGTTGAAAATCAACAACATTAAAGAAGTTTCTCGGCGCAATAAAGAAGCACAATCTGAGAACAATACTGTTTTCTCGGCGATATACAAAGAATTTATACTCACAGGCTTAGCTGGGTCTTCGAAGACAATATCAAACATTTTCGAGAAATTTTGGCCTAAATGATGCGAGGTTGCACCCTGGCAAAGGAAATTACGTTTTGATATGAATTGAAGACAATGCTTTACACTACAATCATATATTCAAGATTATCCGTAAAGAAGTAAGATAAGTAATTAGTAAAAATACACGATGAAAATTTGAATGAAATGTGAACAAAGTCATAAAACGCGTTAGGAAAATTCTTTTTTAAAACTAAGCTGCAACACAGTTGCTGTTTTAAACTTTTATACATTGTTCATTCATTTTATATTTTCACTTTATAATATCTATACACGTAAGAAATGTACTCTTTTTCAAATGTACTCTTGATAGCCGTTTATAGGCACTGAGGGAGGGTGCCACTTTAGTTTCCCTACTCAAGCTGTTCCAGAGGCTCAAGCTGTATAATAAGGGTTGTAATCACAAAAATACGTACTTGGATAGCTCTTCCACTTGCAGAAATGTATGCTTCGCACGTTGTCGTGAAATCTCCTCCTGCAAACTTTTCTTTCTCAGTTTTTCTTCCTTTAACAACAGGTATTGCTAACAGATCGGTGTAAACTTGCGCATACAGTTCCAGAATTTTGTACACCTGAGCAAATGAACATAAACTAATATCAACCACAAGATCTCTTACATTTCCTGTTAAATAGACTAATACATACCTGACCAGTAGTCTTGATAATACTTTCAGTAAAGCAAAAAAAAGCCAATAGTCATTAGCTTACCTACAGAGCACGTGAGCCTCGTGAACCTCGTGACCCTCGATTATTATTTTTTCAATAATCCAAAGTCATTTATTTCAGGGTAGCTACAAGACATCATGATTATCACAACAAGATGTAGATGTAGCAAACAAGATGTAGCAAAAGGCAAGCAAATGAGACATCTCGTCTTAACAAGTAAGTCACAGGTCGTTTTTTGCTTTTCCCATTAAAAAATTTCATGGCCAAATTAAACCCCACAGCTATAAACATAGAGAAAGAGGAAATTACAGCAGAAAAGAAAAAGGGGGCCAAAGGGAGTGATATTCTAAAATATACTTTTTTTAATAAGCGACCAGAAATATTACGCCGCCCAAGGCTGGGGTCGGAACAACCTTGGGGGTTGACACTTCAGATGCTTTAAGAAACAATGAGGGCTGGCCCCGGGTCAATTACTCATTAAAAAAATGTTAAACGTGGATAACACGCTGTTTGGTTGATGCTTGAAATGATAATTTAAATATCTTACCAAGGGTACGAGTGTGCTTATTCGTGTTTCTTTCGGATTGAGTGTCAGGACACAAAATGTTGCAGTTATTGTCAACTCACAGAGTCCAAAGACAGAAAATGTTACTTTAAGAGTAGGCAGAAAATAAGCAAGTAGTTAGTACAATTGGAAAAATTCCCAACTCTACGCATCTACCTGATAAATTTTCCTCAACCCGAGTCTATAGTAAATATATAATTATTAGGATTACTTGATTAAACGTTTGCATTAAATCAATAGTCAGAATGCCTTTACTGAATCACTAACAGTTCGTCTAAAACCTCACCTCCTCGCAAGCTTCTTCTTTCGTAGCAAACGCAGTATGACCCTCTTGCCACAGAAATTCTCTTGTTCTTAAAAATGGCTGAGGGTGCTTGAATTCCCATCGCTAGAAGAAAACAGAAACACTGAGTGACGTTTAAGGCGTTGGATTCTTTGATGATGGCGAACACAAAGTTCAGTTCATATTTGTAGTAAGTTCCACAGCATAGATCAAAAACTAAATTCTAACAAAACATATACCTAAACTACAAGAGTAACATAAGGAACAGGAATTTTTAAATATGCAATTGAAAATAAATAAGATACATGAATATAAAAACAGGGGCAAAATTAAATTTATGAGGGGGGTTATTGAAAGGGGGAAATCTTTTAATAAAGGATCATCAGTGGAGCTTATGGGGTGGATAGATTCGACATTCTTTGTAAATATGGGGTTGGAGAAAATAAACAGTCCATTAGAAAATCTAAAGCACCTTTTCCAGTGAAAAAACTAAGCACTTAACCACACACAGGGAGAAAAACACGCATTTTCTATAAAGAACTTCTGAGCAATACTTACAACAATGTTACACCATTGATTAAGCTTGATAGGCAAATCTCTGTGGGACTGAACCCATTTTGCATATGTTGGATACATAACTACGGGGAAAAGTCAAAGCTAACATAACAAAGAAAACATTTTAAAACTAGCAGGTAAGAGTAGAAAATTAAGAATGAAGGGAATTGGTTTATTTACGATCTATGTGCCAACAGCTAAGGACGTTTAAGATGAGAAACTACATAACATAAATAATAATAAAGGATGTTAATACAATTCACGAGGTAATTATGGTTGAAATGCGATGTAAATCTCATTGGTAAAGAGGATTAAAAAACCCTACGATAGAATCTCTAAGGATGGGAGAGTCTATCCACATGCTTAATAGAGGTTTATAGTAAAAACCTAAGAAAATATAGGCATTCTTATCAAAGCTTTCCGGATTTAATTATGTAAAAGCAGATACCTGTTTCACTGGTGGGTCGAATTGCAATAGGCTCTGCCAAGTCACTGTCTCCTGATTTAGTTACCCATGCAACCTAAAAGAGTATTGTTTTCTATAATGTATATAATAATGTTTCCATAATAACAAATAGGCTGAGAAAGCATATTCCAAAATGTACTTAAAACCATACAAAAATCACCTTCATCTTAGCTTTAAAGTTGTATTCTTTATAGTATTTGTTTCTACCAAGCATCCGAAGGTAGTTTTTAGGACACTGAGAAAGCTATGCTTATCGAGCAGTATCCTTGTGCTTTCTCTCGATGTGACCACACCTCGTGATTCCTACGCGTGGAATTACAGAGAGCTGGCGACTCTCCTCACTCTTGAGTGAAAGTGTGGTCATGCCAGGGACTCAAACCACAGACCCTTGGGTCTGTAGTCAGCGCTTCTAATAACTGAGCCATCCTCCCCCTAACAGCTTTTAGTAAGTTCTGCAAAAAATCATTTGAGCAAATTTCAACTAGACCAAGAGTTCTCACGTTCTAGTTATCCGTTCAATAAAGCTTGAGAGAAACTAGAAGGCCGAGCTAAAATGCTCATGACCTCAAAGCCCTCCTACGATTCTCAGTCTCTAAACAAAGGTACTATATGGATTCATCAATCAAAAAGGAAAGGTTTTAACCTTAAAAGTAAAAAGGTACGAAATACGTAGTAATAGTTTGAAATCAGCATGATAAGACGATGTTCGTGTTTTTCCAGTAAATGAATCATGTTGATCGTACAGGAAATATGACAGGATGAAAGATACAGCCCAGTAGAGGAACAAACGAAAAACTTTAGAAATTAAGTGTGGTGCATTGTAAAAGGATGTTAGTTGTTCTTGGTTTGCGAGATCAATAATGTCTCTGCGGTTTTTGTATGGTTCTTGATTAATGGACCAAAGTTAAGAAATGTTGGAACAAGTTGGGCAGTTTTCCCTGAGATGTTCGGTCTTTCTAGATAATCAGGTTCTGCAAATTGACTGGATTCCTTAAAAAACATTCGACAATTTCTTATCGAATTTTTGAAATTCTTTATTTACATTAAGCAGCTGAATTGAGGCGATTTACACATTCAGAACCGACCTTTAATTTTTTCGCACATCGTTTGTCATTTTGCATTCTATAAACACATTGGAGCAGACGCAGAAACATACGCAGAAGATTACCTCTGGAGCAAAATCTTCGATGTGCTTCTTTTCTTTCTCGAGAGCGCTGTGGGAGACGAACATTGGAAAGTAGCAATTCTCTACGCCGAGTTTTTTTATCTCGGCATCAAAGAAGTCCTTGATTTTGTCCCAGATGCTGTAGGCCCAAGGGCGCAGGATGTAGCACCCACTGACGTCATAGTATTCTATCATTTCTGCCTTTGTTATTACCTGAAACATAATTTCTGCAATGTAGTTCTTGTTTTGGGGAGAGGTACAATTCTGATGATATTGGGCGTTTCACACTTTAAAGCGTCAAAAAACAGCATCACTTTCAATGCCAATGTTACTTTCAATACTAAGGATACAGAAGTCAACATCATACTATCACCTAAACGGAATAACGAACTCTGACATAGGCGGACAAATATTGAGGGGGGGGGGGGGGGCAAATATTGCTTCGATAAGATGACGTCACATTTTCTGGTTGTTTTAGAACAAAAGACTATAGTCCTCCAAAATATTGGGGACAAACGCCCCCTTCTCCTCCCCCAGGTGTTTGTTAAAATGAAATGATGGTTCAGCCAATTCACAGAATTCCATCAAATTGGGATCTTTGCTTTCGAAATAGCGAGGGGGGAGAGGATGTGATTCACATAATTTGTAAAAGGATACAGTCACTACAAATAGTTCTTGAAATGCCTTTTAGCAAAACACTCTTTGCAAAAATTAACAGACTTCGGTAAAAGAAAAGGCCAAATTAGTCCCTCTTTTCCAAAACATTGTGGGCTGTAGAGTCTTAAAAATTGCTTGAAGGGCTGGGGTGATGTTATTGGCAGACTGTGTAATGTGGCAAAACTTCAAAGTTATTGTACACACGTTTTGAAAGACCTAGTATTTTTACTTACTTGAGAATACCAGTCGCTTAGAGATTCAGATTTTTTTGCCTCTAAAGCAAGCCTGAAACAAAACATTTAGCAAGGTTTTAAGAAATACATCAAATCAATTTGAATGCACGCTGCACATGACCTTGAAAATCACAGGACGTGTTGTTAAAATGAGAAACTTGATATAATATGATAAAATTATTTCTCTATAACGGTACACAATAAAACTAAAATGTCACACTCTCTTTTTCTCTATAGATGTTAGAAAGAGAATGAGCAAGTTGCGCTAATTAATATCCCCTGTCCATGGTGAGAGTGTAAAGCATTAGGCAACAGTCCTTGTGAAAAGAGAAGTGGCATATACTCTAACAATCAGGAATTATCAGCTCAGCTGGATCTATAATTAACATTCACATTCAATAACTTGAACCAAAAGATCCCATTGTTGAGTTTTGAAAGGCCCTATCTGTTGTCTCTAATGACAGCTCTACTATCACAAAAAATTTGGAGTGGAACCTTGTGATTTTCTTTGCACCTCCAGCATCGGTCTCCTGTTCTGCGCTCTTCTGTTCAGGTTGCTTTGCAGCCGGCTTCTTCTGCTTGGCTTCTTCCTTTGGCTTCGGTTCCTCTTTCTTCTTCTGTTTCTTGTCCTTTTTACTGCTCCTTGCAGGCCCCGGGACGTCCTCTCCAGTCAGGGTCTTGTATTGTGCTTTCAAATCCAGAAGATCTTTAATTGCTTTGTCAATCACGTCCTAACAAGGGAATACCGAGGTAGTTATAAGTCCATGCACAAACAAACAATCAAAAAGAACATCCAGGAAAAGACTTCACCGGTGACACTCAAATGTCAAAAGAAGAAAGGCGCGTTTAGTTAACCAGGTCTTTAGTCATGAGGAAGGCTTATTGAAACACATTGTCTAAATCTAACATTTCCTAACCTTTGGTGGATTTTTATCAGAAATATATCCCTATCAAACTTGTATCTAAGGCGAGGCTATGTCTCTCGCTCTAGGGACAGACTCCGATCTAAAAAATTTCAAGAAACCATCTTCATATTTTGCATTGACTTTTTAGAGAAGTTCAGAGTAGAAAAATATTACTACGAGATCAATACACTGTTGGCCTTAATCCCGATACCGTAGAATCAGTCGAGGCAATAGCATATTAGACATTTCCGTAATGTCAGTTGGGGCACGTTCTCCAGCGACAGTGTCGTTTCAGTGGTGCTGCTTCACAACAGGATGCCCTTTTCAGAAACAAGGGGCATAGCCCAGATAATAATGGCTTCTGATTCAAAACCGGTGCTCTGGAAGAACGGAATATGCCTTTGATGAGGTGAACGAAATTTGAAAAATCTAAGTGGAGATCCCAGGAAAAACTCTGTAACTATATATCTAATTTGCAAGGGGTAGGTCGACTGGTATAACAAAATAAAATAGTGATTAATTAGAAGACTAATTCAGAAGAGACGAATAATATACGGCATAATTAGTGATGCTGCATGATACAATAACATGTCAAAATTTGTGGTGCTGGTCCTAGGAATACGGGCAGCCATTGGCAGTCTAAACAAGACTTTAAACAGCTAACAATGATTGGCTGGAGGAATGTTGACCAGGCTTGAATCTTTGAAGGGAAGTTTCTGGAGCTGAGAGCCTATTTTCATGATGGGATGGTGAGTAGAAAAATAAGATAATTCATGAAATTATTTCAAGAAAAGAAACATACAGAGCGACTGGCGAAACACGAAAAATAACTATGCTTTTAATATATCATAGCTGTCAAAGAAATACATATAAAATCAACTTACTTGGCTTGCAGAGTCTGCCTTGAGTTTTCTAACAGCATCCCCTTGTTCGCTAACTTTCTTTAAAAGCTCCTGGGCTTCTGGGGACAATTCACTTCCAGTACTGACAGTTGGTGCCATTTTTTCTCCCTTTTTATCTTCTTTCTTTGGTTTGTCTTTCTTCTCTTCTTTACCTGACTTTTTGCTCTTGTTATCAGATGCAGGAGCGTAGTCTTTTCCAGTCAACTTTTTGTACTCAGCCTTAGCCGCAAGAAGGGCCTCTACGTCTTTCTGAATGGCCTCCTAAACAAGGCAAAAATAATAAAGAAACAAATCAGTGATGCAAATTATTCTAAAATGTAATGACATTTTTCTTTACCTTCAAAATTACTTCCGGCAGTGTGGTGATTAGAGCGCATGATCTGTTCAATATTCAATCGATGAATCACAAGGGGCATCGGAAATACTCAAATAACTTGACGAAAGCGTATTTGTATTGTTGTAGCTTACTATCTTTTTCTCTGCCCTGCAGACAAGCACAGGGAAACAAAGATGTATCAACCCATAGAGATGTATCAACCACACCAAGGGCTAACAAAGCTATTTTTGGAGACACACTCGAGCCATTTACAAGTATCGAGAAAAAGCCATCTATATGGCCAATTAAAAATTAGCAAAAATTCTTAAGAAGACTGGTGACTTGTGAAGAGAATACGATATTATTCCTCAAAAACTCAATCTTAGTTACGAAACCCGGGGTTTAAAGGACGCATTCCCTTTCAGCAATTGCTGTGTTGGCGGTAGCATTGACAAAAATATGAAACCGATTGAAAGCAGAAAATTCCTAAGAATCTAGGTCTAGAATTTTGCCCAAAAGAATCTAAGAAAAAACCTAGACAATCATTACCTTGGCAGCACCTGATGCTTTCAATTCCCTAACTTTCAGACCTTGGGCGGTAATTTTGTCAATGCATTGCTGCACCTCCACTGAATCAGCATTTGATGTTGTTGCTGCTGCTGCTGTCACCGAACTTGTTGATATTCCTCGTTTCTGACTTGACGATTGTTTCTAGAGAAGAACGACTTTTTTATTTCTGTGAGATCGGTTGGAAGAGGTCCCGTTCACAAAAAAGGAGATTAAATATACAACGTTATCAAAAAAATCATCCTAACGGGAAAGTGAGGAATGTACGTAAGTTATCGAGATCGGAAAGCAGGAATTTTTTAAGGATACGAAAACCCATATTGCCTTGTGGTGTTTTGGTAGCTTATTGTTCATGCAAACACACGAAAGAATGTTATGGCTGAAGCTTGGTTAGCTCAGAATAAAAGAAACAATTTAAATGTGGTTTTATGTCCTACATACATGGGATTTTGTGATTGCCTACGGGGGAAATGTATTTTTACAACAGCCACAAGACACAAGCACAAAAACTGACTGCACATTTTAAATGAGGCATTATTAATAATCTTGCAATAAAAATGCAGCTGTTAGATTTCAAATGTAAGAGGGGGGTATCACTTTCAAGAAGTGCGGGAAATTTCAATATGCGAATAAATAGAGTTTGGACGAAAAATCGGACAATTGAAAAAATTTCGGTTTTAATTTTAGTTCTGGAAATAAACCTTGAACATTTTCTCATTTTTTAAAGGTTCAACTATAAAACAAAAGCAATAAAAACTAACGGGACAGGGCATAAATACGAAATAAAAAAAATATTAAGATTTCTTGGCACCAAACGAAAAAAGCAAGAATTTATCAAGGTCACAAATGTGAATCAAAATTCAAAGTATCTCAAGTCAAGTCCTGGTCTATACGGAACGAAAGATTGATAACAAACAATAACTGTGTGTGATGTGACTTTTTAAAATTTAATACGAAACTTTATGAATAGAAACGTTATAATGTAATATCGTCGCGAGCTAAAATGTTTTGAAATAAACTTACCCAGGCAGAATTAAAAGGAGAAAAGAAAATAAACCTCTTTAGTTTTATGTTGTAGATCTATCAACGTGGTCAATCGATCGCAAACACTGGCTTTAACAGGTGCTTCATTATGAGAGACACGATATCTACGGCGACTTGCAAAACCTGTTTGACCATGCGCCTACGCAGCGTCTGCTCATCTACTTACAAAACAGGCTAACGGGCATTAATCAAAGAGCTGAATATACATTGGCATTGGCATCAATACGGGCATTACCATACGGGTAACGTACGGGCTAACGCTAGCGATGTCTGTTGAAAAACGACTTCTTATCGTCGGGGTAAATTTCAAAAGAATGCCGAAAGAAGAGTAATATGAGAAATTGTTCTTCAATATTAAGATGGAAGTGCTCATTATATTTTGATAAAAACCGGCGATAAGGAAAGTACATTGGCAGTCTAAATTGTTTTTTTTCGGAGCTGTTTAATAAAGATTTAGCAGCCCTGGAACAATCGGAGGGTTCGTTGGGGGCTATGTTTGCAAAAATGACAATAATTTAGGCAATATTTATAGATTCATACTACATTGAATCCATTCATTCTACTCAAAAGGATTGAAAACAAACCCAATTCGATACTTTGCCATTTAATAATCTTATAACACAAACAACGCCCTCTGACATAAATAAATTAATTCCAAAACCAAGAGTGCAAAAAACTTTCACCAAATTGAGAAAAAAAATAATGCGCTCCTCGCGATTTTTCCACCCATTCCAGCTCCAGTAGTTAGAAAGGGAGCCGCAGCGATAGACAGAGAAAGACATGGAGGTAACTGATCTCTTTTAAACTTCCACATGATGCTATATACTTTCATTATTTACTTTATCAAATATGTCGGTTTAGAATACTGCAGTTGACTTTCGGTCCTACTTGATCGCAGCAGAAATACACTACAGGTATGCCGAGCTAGGCATCTAGCAAATATTTGAAAAGTTTTGGCAGCCAGAACCTCAAGTGAAGGACTTTGTAATAGGGGAATGATCAGGTCCTACTATTTTGAAGTATTAAACATAAATTTGAACATCAAATAGACAGATGAAAATTGAGAAATGTAAACTCTGTACCTGGCTTGACTTTTGGTTTTTGGCCTGTTCCTTTGATTTGGCCTTTGATCCAGTGTTGCTCATGTTCTTCGTATGTCCATCTGGGATGTTGAAGAGGACACAAGGCACCTCTCTACCTGAGTGTCGGCTGCAATGTCAAAAGTCATAAGTCACATTGCAGGATGAATATAAATAGATAGAGCTGTTGCTAGAACAGAATATAAAAGGGGAGAACAGGAATTCCATAAAAAGCTTGCAGCTCATAGTTTTGATTAAAAAAAATGGAATCTTCGATCTTAATGTGCCTGGTTATTTTATAAAGAATAATTTAACAGAAATTCTAAAACAAACTGATTCTAATTTCCAATAAATTTTATTTAAGCACGTGTATACCATGATGTAATCAATTAAGCTTTCATGAAACTTTGAACTGCTAAACTGATATATCCAGAAAAACTCCAGAAAAAAGTAAAATAGGTTATTCACATACCTAGGATGCTGGTATGGTTCATCGCAAATGTAATAGCCACGTCTCTGTATCTGTATGATGTCTCCTTTCTTTAGATTTTTGAGTTCGGGATCACCCAGCATCACTGTATCAGTCTGCAAAGAAAATTGATTGAATTCATCTTATCATAAACTTCACTATCTCACTCAACTACATCAGTGAATACAATACCAAATACTGCTTGGGCAGCAGAATCGCAAAGAACAGCTTAACCTTTTTTGCGACGTTTGCCCAGTGTCAATGTGCTACAATTGAATCTCCGTCTTGGAGAGATGCTCAGTAACATTTTGAAATGAGGAAGTTTTTTAAAAAATGTTTCTACGTGTTTTTGTTTCCTACATTCTTCATTGATTGAGAAAGAGAAAGAAAGAAAACAAAAACCAGTAGATTGAGACTTCAAATGCTATAATCAATTTGAATTTTGATAAAAAGGCAAAGAGTTACGCATGCACAGATGTAGGGAATGTCTCTGATGCAACTGAAAGCAAATAGTGTGGCAGATTACCCTTGTGTTTTTGTTTATGTAATCTTTGAAATCATCAGCCTTTGTGATAACATCTTTGGTGATGATGTGATCGAAGTTAACACACACTGTTGGTGTGAAAGGGCCATCTTGGTGTTCTGCCAACCAAGTTACTTTGGTTGTTTTCTTGAAATCCTATGAACATGAAAAGAAAATAAGGGATCAGAGGGTTGGGGAAGGGGACATTTATTTCATGACTTTGCAGTGTGGTAATCAATTTAGATAAAAAAGGTGCATCGTAAAATTCTTTGAGACACACAGAATTCTTCAAAAAAGGCAGGTTTTCAAAAGAGTCGTCACAATAATAGTAAAATACTTCTAAAATTTTTAAAATTCGCTTGGTACAATTTCAGGGTGAAGGTGAAAGGGTCAATAAAAACATCTAAACATACAAATAAAGAAATGAGCTTTGCATTCAAAAAAATTTCAAAGTGGAAGAAACGGGCAGAAACCTAATGCATTCTGTCCGAGGTTTGCGTTCGCACACAGGTCCAGAAAGAAACAAACTTAATATAGTATACTTTCTCTCTAGTCATTTTTGCCCCACCTCTATATCATTTCTAATGCAACGCAACCTGACGCATTATATTATTTCTTTACGGTATTTTGTTCTGTTTGTCTACAAAAAAGTGAGACAAATACCTTGTTCTCAAGCTCCAGTTTTGCATCCACGGATTGGATTTTCCCGTCGTTTCCCCTATAAAGCAATTAATTGCTTGAGACTAAAAAATCTCGAATTCATAAGATCACAGAGCGCCAAAATGAAATTAACATTTGCAAGGCCCAGATACTGCTAAAAAACAAATTTCGTTGCCCTCTAAAAAGTTAAATGAAGCTTATAATCAAATGTAAATCCCAGCAATTTGCGTTCCATTTGAAATCTTTATTCTTCTCCCGAAAGAAAATTACTACTTCCGCCCCCTTCCCCCTAAAACAATGTTGATAATTTAGAGAAATATCAAAAAAGAAGCGCAAAAGAAAGTGCTTCCTAAAATCCTAACCCGTTTAATAGGAAACCAACATTGTTCTGTAGGGGAGAGGCGGATGATTGATTTTGACCTTGAAAATTGACACCAGTGTTCCAAGACTTTTGGCAGGCATTGTAGCTTTTAAGAGAGAAACAACATTAAAGACACTCACTGCATGCGCCTTCTTGCAAAAAATGAAAATAAAACTAACATTATCGAAAAAGAAAATATTTTCTCACTTATTGATCTTTGAAATCCGAAGATTTCCCCAGTTGATGAAAGTGACCAATTCGTTCTCTGAAAATGTTTCTGCATCGGCTCCATCGATGTAAACTGTTTTAGAGTAGAAAATGGTCTTGGCGCCAACATCTGGATTCTAAAAGTAATAAAATGTCGCATGTGCAAAACATTTGATTATTTCCAAAGAAACACTTCTAACTTGGCTGTCGGCTGCATCAAATACAGGGGAAAAGCAATAACTACATAAAAATATATTTTGAAAGCATTTGATTTTGCCCATTTGGGGAAAAAGGAAACAGTTAAAGGAAATATTTCCAAAATATCCAAAATCAGTTAAATCTGTTACAGATTTCTTTATGTATGGCAAATGAAAGATTTGAAGTTTACTGACCGATTACCTATTTTGGTTAGGTTAGGGCCTCCGACGAAGAGGGGGGTTCGGGGGCCCATGGCCTTCCCAACTTTTGCAAAACTATAGAGCTTTTTCCAAAATCCTTTGTTGTGAGTGCTTAATTTTTCCTTGGCCCACCCCACTTTCCAGCCTGTGTCGGACCCCATGTTGGTTCATATATAGGTTTTAGGGCCAGAGTCAAATTAGAGTGGTTTGATAACGAAGAAACCTCTACTTTGTGGAAATATATCAGCAAATCTATAACCGATTAACTGATTCTACACATTAAGAGATACTTCGTGCTCAAAATCCAAAAATTATTAGATAGAGTTTTGTGACGTCATCACTCTGCCGCTATATATTAGTTGATGATGGAAGGTGACTGAGATTGTGATACTAATTGTGATTGTAATGATTATGCTGGTTGATTACTAATGATGAATGATGATTAAGACAATAAAGCAATCATAAGCAAATACCTTGGGGTGCAAAGGATATTGTGCTGTTCCATCAGAGGCATCAGCGACATTCACTAAAACCTTCCCATCATTCATTAGCGCAGTGTATCTTGGGGCGATTGGGTCAATTATCTATAACAGATAATAAAATATATGTAAGTTTGTAAGAGATCCAGTAGTTTGTAAAGTATAGTCTTAAGTACCTCGTTTTTGTAAAACCTTTATATTGTATAAAAAAGTTATCTATAACAGATAATGAAATATATGTAAGTTTGCTTTACATAACTGAAGATAAAATACAAAAAATAACGAATTATAGTATTAACTGATTCTAATTTCATAAATACCTGATTCGCTTATTTAGATATACTTTTTTCAAAGCACTGTTCTTCAAGTTAAGAACAAAGATTCTGGTCTATATTGAACCTAGAATTATGGCATACCAGTAAAACATTTTCTGCCACACTGACCAGAATTAGTTGGACAGTATTGGACGGAAAACCCTAATTCAAGCGGGGCGGGATTCCGTTGGTTAGCATATTACTCAATCACAATCCACAAGGTTGAGATCAAAAATGTTAAATAAAAGACTTTAAAACGCACCTTTTTGTTAAATGTCCAAATCTTGTCCCATTCCATATGAACGTTAGATCGTGAAGAGCCCTAAAACATGGCAAATAAACTCATTTCCCATAAAATCCCTCTGCTGTAAACACAAATCAAGGCACCAGCATCAAGAGTTCAATTTTGAAATAACTCCGCATGCAAAGATTTAACGTCAATACGCCAAATAGAGCACGAGAATTCCCTATATACAAAAAATGTCTTCTTGACAGATTAAATTATACTGGTTATAACCTATTACTTTATAAAAATGAGATGAACATTTTTAGTTTAGATATGTAATGTAAAGAAACCGAATACCTGAGCTATAATGAACTCTTTAAGACCTTCAACGGTCATACCACGTCTAATTATGCCACGCACTGTTGGGAATCTAGCATCGTTCCTGTAAACAGTAAAAAATTAAAGTAAATTCAAGAAGGTCAATCAGAAACGCGAGCACATGACTGTTGAGACTGCCCAATCAGTGCCGCTTGCCTATAGAGAATGTTACCAATGGAGTCCTAAGGTGAAAACAAACTCCTTTTGTCTACACAGTAGTTCTTTCGTGCTTATGTAGATAGATTCCAAAACTGCTAGGTGGAACAACGATCGGGCTTTACCAATAATCCGAAACATGTCGCCAATCTAGTTTTTTGCACAATCTGGGTTTTCCAGTAAATGCTGCCCGATAGCAGAATCGCAGGTTTTAGTTGTACTTTTAGATCTGCAAGACCGAGGTGGCTGTTCTAGACTTACTCCATGAGCCTCTGTTTCGCTACTGCCTCACTTGACGGACGCTACAACAGAGACTCATAATCCAAAGTACTCAAAAACTGGCGCTCAGGACAACTTTTTGTCCTACCAATCACAGAGCAGCTTTTCAAAATACGGTTTTCTGATTGGCTGGCACCTCAATTTCTTTCATAACGAGGTATATTTTTAAAAACATCCTAACCCCCGTGTTGTTAGCGTTACAAAATATCACTGTCGAGAAATGGCAGAAAACTGTTGGCTGTTTTCGAAGATTTTGAAAGTGAATTCTATTGCAAAGCGTACAATGAAAAACACGTTTTTGCGTTCGCCCTCTACTGCATATGGAAACACTTTGTATCATTTTTGTATGAACTTTTTGTCCCGAGGATATGCCTTAGTACACTCCACTCTCAGAAGTATCGCGCTGGCTTGACGAAAAGAATTAAATGACGACAGCGTTGAAAACAACCTGACCAGTGAATTTTGAACTTCACCTTTGTGAAGCCACTAGGCGCTAGTTTATAGCCAAGAACCAATTTAAAAAAAAGCTTTAAAAAATTAGCAACACTTTTCATGAAATATTTGATAAATTACTTTAAAAGATCGAAGTGTCGATTTTTTTATCGGAGAACCTTGAAACCATAGTGAGACCTGCTAAAATTTAATCAAAAATAATGATTACAACTTTTGTTAAACAGGATAAGATAATTTTGTATTTCCATACAAATTTATAATAATTCTGTCAATGATACACCAACAACCGTTAGAATTAATTGATCCTAGGGATTTCCTGTCGACGATACGTAGAGTAAAAGGACTTTTCCTTCATACACCTAAGGGATTTTTCTAATCCCAGTCCAGATAAATTCGGGCCTACCTACATGGAGAATGCACCCTGATATTGGAGAAGTTCAGACAATAAACACCACAACTCAGTGAATATAATTAGTATATACCAAATTCAATTGGATGCAAGCATGTTTACTACAACATAATAAACAGTCAAGACAAAAAGTCACTTTGACAAAACTGAAGTTATAAATGATACTATAAATGAGTTCATATTATATTCTTGAAAAAGTCCACAATGAAATTTTACTTTATTGGGAGAATTGTCTGTCTTCATTGAGTTGTCATCTAGAACATAGACATAACAAAAAATTACTCACAATAACAAGAGGCACAACTTTATCCATTTTAATATCCTAGTTTTTGCCACGGTCCTAGCTACAAGGCCTAGTTCAAAATTTGGCTTAACTTACTATACTTGAAAGTGACATCAAAATTGAACTGGTCTGGAAAATTTATCGGTAGAATAAACGCCTTGAAAAAAATCGGCCCGTGTTTTTGACCTTCCTGAACCAAGCCTTTCTCCTTCAGTTACTTATCTATCTCCATTAATTTGACTTAAGATATCATCATGTAGCTAACAAAGTTATCCACGTGTTTGTTGCCAGCCACAAGGCACAGTTATTCACGCAAAGAAGTGAAATAAATTATAAAAATATTTCTACATGACTTCTTTGAAAAAATTACAGAAGAATACTGCAAAAAGGATAACTTACTGTTGCAAAGTCTTCACTGTAACTGCCACACCAGAGAAAATGCAATTCCCAGAGAAAAGAAGAAAAAACCATCCATACGTACGAAAAAACTAACATCTTTACACGCGAATGAAAAAGCTGCGCAAATGTGCAAATCAGGGGGGTGGATTTGGAAATATTTGAAAAGAAATCGAGAACGAGACAAAATTGAAGTTGCCAGTTTTTGAGTACTTTGGATTATGAGTCTCTGTTGTAGCGTCCGTCAAGTGAGGCAGTAGCGAAACAGAGGCTCAGGGAGTAAGTCTATGGCTGTTCCCTTTGGGGATGAGTTTTATTTCTAATACTAGATTGAACATGTTGTTTTATTCTATCCTCCAATCTTAGGGTAGTGCGTCCTACGTAGCCAGAATCACACTGGCACGTAAATTCATATATAACGGAACTTTTTGTGTGGTAGGAGCGCTATCCTTTTGAATGGATGAAAGGGCCTTTTTTGTACTGTAAACAATAGCTGTCTGATTTCCTAAATGTTCATTTAGAAACTCATTGCGTTTTCTTGTTAAAAAAGAATCATTGAATCCAAGGATCATGCTGCAAATGAAACAAGAATACCCTTAGAAATGAATATAAATGTATTAAGTGCGAAATACTATTTATATTTAAACTCTCACCATCTGCTCTCACACTTTTTAAACGTTCTAACACTCCCAATTCTAGGAAATAAGCCTGTATCGAAGTGCAACTGTATCGAACATTTGCTTTACAAAGAATCGAGAAGAAAAACCAAAAACGTACCAGCCGTCGACCATTCCTTGCTCCACAAGATAGGTCAGTTTTCTCTTTGACAAAACGGTGTTCGTCATAGCCAGTCGACTGTATTCATAAATATGGGGCTTCCTCATTTCTATTTGCAAAACAGAAAACTTAGCGAGAACGAGATCAAGTAGAAAGTTACTCAGGAATCAATCAATAAATTATCAATTTAATATTTTCAGGCTTCCAATTCATGCCGTTTAGCTATAAATTGCCGTACGAGGGTTTAGCTAATAAAAATACAGCATTTGAATCCCTCAAAAATCAACCTGTACTGGAACTGGATAAAAAAAGATGGAGATAATGAATCGGTTTCACAACATATGGTTAATCAACGTACTTTTAAAAGATTTATGGATCATAGAAAAGAAGCAATTGCATCCAAGGGAAAGGCAACATTTCGAAAGTACTTCGAACTTCCTTTGGGGAGAATTCTAACTGCTTTGCAAGAATATTTTTCAGATGAAAGTTAGCTGGAACCCAATGGAGGTATTGAAATATTCTGTAAGTGCTTTGGCTAATAATTTAAACAGATGGGCCTCAAATCATATTAACAGTTTTTAAGAATGTGTTAACTGAAATGGTTGCAATTGCTATATTCATTCATGATGTTTGTTAAACTTACCTAGCTTGTCCAGCACCCAAAAATACAGGGGATCCCGGTCATGGTACTCGGTCGTTCTGAGCGCATGCGTCACTCCCTCGATGCTGTCTACTATTGGACAAGCAAGATCATACGTCGGATAAACCCTGAAAGGGACAAAACAAACTTTATAACAAACTACATAGATCACTGCCCTGACCACAGACGTTTTCAGATCTAAAAGGCACAAGGGAAAAATTAAAGGCACGTGGATGCTCACCATGGGCCTGACCTAAAATGAGACTGTCTTGGGGGGCGTAATAACACCACCCTTTACGTCAAAACAAGCCATTTAAGCCAATTTGTTCACTGATATAGGCTTATGGTTTCGAATTAGACCAAATATGCCAAGCAGACCAAATTAATAAGTTTATACACAAAAGGAAATGCGTGTATATTTAAAAAAGTGGACGATTTGTAGATGAATAATGTATTTCTATTCGGGGAATCGAGGAATGTTTTGAAAATAATTAATGTAATTAAAAGTTCTAAGTTCATGAACTGACTTATTAAATTCTCTTACCTCCCCAAAAAATATCCTCTACCTTTCTCATAGATAAATATTTTCAGTAGAAATAATAATGGCGCTCAATCAGAATGCCATTCAAAGTACAAATGAAAACCAGAAATATAACTTGTCAGTGTTTAGCTTACTGTAACTAAATACAATGATAATTGCAAAACAGCAAAGGGTATTTTGGCACAAAGGCACAAGATCTTAATCCAGGCAACAGATCTTAAAAGGAAATTAGACATACTGCCAATTGCCATATCCCGCATTTGTAAATTTAAAATTATACTATAAAAATATATTGGCAACTCAACATCACACAACATCAAGCCATATTAATTGAGATACGAATTCACTATTAAAATATCTGTTTATATGTGGAATAAGACAAGGCCTAAAGACAAAAGTTTCAATAAGATAAAATGTCAGTATAAAAAAATTAAGCAAATGAAAACACATTTAGAAAAACTTCCTTAATTCTTTACTTCAATACAAAATTTCAAGGTGATGGAAATTCTGTGTTCATTCAGTGTTACAAAAAGTGAATTTTAAAATATTGGAATATGACAATACTAATACATTTTGAAAACTAAAACTGAAGGTTTAAGCCTATTCTAAAATTGTCAATTCTTCTTTATTAAATCTTTTTTTTAATAGATTTATCTAATTATAAACTCTAATCTTTTTTATCAATAACAAGAATTTAAAAACTTAACAGATCTATAATTTAAACCGAAAGTTAAAATCTTAACATTAGACATTAAAAATACTGAACAGTAAAAACTTCTTTGATACCTTTTTGTGCAGATTTGGTTTTAAAAGAAATCAGGGAAGGAAACTAGCATTTGACATAGTAATCTGTAATTTATGAATTACTGACTTCAAAGTTGAATAGGAGATTGTTTTCAGTGATTCAAACTTGAAGTGATTCTCATAAAATGCAATAACCAAAGTTGGTTGTTTCAAGTTACTACCAAGATAGATAGATAACAGTAAAAGAGAAGCCTGGTCTGTGGAACACATAATCACATTGGAACTTGCATATGACACAGCTTGTTAAAAGGAAGTGGTTTATGACCTAATGCACATCACATAGAACCTTTTCTACAAGTAACAAAAAGAAAAACTACAAAGATTTCCACAAAATAATACCTTCAATTTGCTCAAAAACTTTGGTCAACAAGAAAATACAAAATAGTATATTTACAAAATCTTAATGATGCGTACTCTGGTTATTTTGATTAGCTAAATGGAGAACCATGAATAACTCAAACTCTAGAGTAAGGGGAACAATGGGAACCTATGACTTAAACAATTTCCAGAATATGCCCTATGTTGATCATTTGACGTGTTTGATGTATTATCTAATGAATATTATCTAAGTGGCCAACCCACTTAGAAAATCCAAAGAATTTCACACATATCTTTGATTTCTAAACATATGAATGCAAGAGCTAATAGTATAGCTGGATTTTTAAACATGAAAGAGTATTGATCGACCTATTCTATACATCAAAGTAAGCTAGGTATTATCAAATCTCTGTTAAATACAAGAATCCTGAGCACATAATTGTCTTTTTCTTTGTCTAAGGTTCTTGATGATAATTTTTTTAACCGTGTTGCATAAAATATGCAAACAATGTATGGAAGTCCTTAAAAAGAATGCTTAGATATAACAATTGTGTCTAGAGAAATAAATGGTTGTCAAAAAAAGGACTATGCTAAAGTTTTATCAATTTAATGCAAACAATTAGAACACAACATTTTAAACATATATAATATGCATATCATATGTATATAATATATATATATATAAATACAAATCAAAACACAACATTTTATCAGCATATAAACATATCCAAAATTCAAAGTACATTTTTAACACAAACTGACTAGCAACTACAAATTGGCCTTGAGACTCCCTGTCAAAGTTCTATTCTTTCTCTAAGTTTATTCATAAACATCCCGGTAGCACAAGATAAAGCCCTCAAGGGATTACGATTTTTTGCATCCGCTTTACCATATAATGTTGAAAGATAATGCAATGACCAAAGAGAGGGGTTCTGTATGCTTTGAGAATGTTCATTGTTACTGGCCATTGTACTATGACTGTCGTTTTCATCAGAATTGTTTTCTTCTCTCTTTGAGTTTTCTTTGCCAATTGAGTAAAGAATAGAGACACTATCTTCCACAACTTCTGCACAGGTGTCTTCAGACGCGCCATTATGTTCATTACATTCATTGTCTATATCAGTTTCATCAGAATCCTGGGAAGCCCTATCATCATCTGTGCCCCGAACATCATCTTTGTCAACCAAAGATACAATTGATCCACTTTGAGCCTGGTCCTTATTAAATTTTGTATAATACATACACTCAGAAGCTGAAGACTTCTCAGGATCTTTAATATCTTTATCACAAGCAGGGCTATTTCTACTTGAAAAAGGTTTAATACAAGTCTCTTCTGCAAAATCAGTTGCTACAGCATTTAGTTCTGTTGCAGAATTCAATTGACCTGACAAAAAATTATTTGCATTAACAATATTCATGTCAGTACATTCAGAGCCTTCACTGGTGTCTTTACTGTGAGATTTTGAATGATGAACCCTACCAGTAACATCACAACCACCATTTTCTTCTCCTATCTTGTCAAACACAACACCCTTATTTGAAGGTATTCTTTTAATTGCTGGTACTTTAGGCCTTCTTTTTGACCATGATTTCTTTCTACCAGCTTTAAATTCATCATTGTTTATATCTCCATTTCTAAATAGCAACTCATCATCCATTAATAAGTTCTGATGATCATCCATTTCCATTTGTACAACATCAGGTTCCTTTGCCAAATCTTTCAAAGTCGTCATGTGGTTTCTGTCTGCTTTTGTTATCCTAACAATTTCATTGTAGTCCCAATTTTTATCTTTTACTAATGGTATTACCCGGCCTGGTTTCACATACTTTAGGAACTCAACAATTTCACTGTAACTGGAATGATCAGAATAAGGTACAAAAAATGTCTCCTCAAATGCATTGGTTTTATATGGATTATTTTCCTTATTAAACATACCTGTAGGAAAAATCGCAATTGTAGGTACTGACTCAATCCAATCTTTAATTTCACGACCAGCAAGGTCTCTAGCTACAATGGCTCTTATTCTTCCTTCATCCTTTCGAATCGTAAAAACATTTGGCATTTCAAGAATCTCCAGCAGGTCATATTTCACTTGGCTTACAACAATCCACTCACGAAGATCCATGGCGATTTCTACTAACAAATCTTCTTTCCCTAAGTTGTAGCAGACGATTATAACTTGAAACCCTGGATGGCTACGAATGATTTTGATTATATCTTTGGTAACAGTTTCACGCGGCGGAAAATCGACTCTCTTGCTAAAATAAGTGTTATCTAGATACAATCTATCTACATTGCTGAGATTACTAATCTTGAAATTCTCTAGGAATGCTTGATCGCATCGAAAATCGCCAGTATATAAAATTCTTCCAAAGCGCCCTTCAAACACCAGAATTACAGAACCTGGACAATGGTTAGCATCATAAAACGTTACATTAAATGATTCTGTGCCATCTTTATAAAAAACTGCAGGTATTCCAAGTTCCATTGATATTACCAAATCATCAGCAAATCCAAACTTCTGCATCAACAACCTCTTAGACATTTCAGAGCAGTAAATCTTGTTCCGCCACGATGGAGTTAGGCCAACAATATGATCTGCATGCATATGAGTAAGAAAATAGTACTTAACCCATGGATATTTGTTTGGTGTCCAAATATCTACGCTAACCTTCAAATCTTCTAGAACTGCACCATTAGCCATGGTCAAGTGAGTGAAAACAAGCAATATAATTTTTCTCGAAATCACTTTTTGGCACCACCAAAACATTCGATGGCTGCTCCGCGGGCACGACGATCTCGTTTTGGCGCGAAATTTACTGACCGCCCTGGCCCGCCAAAGGCCGCAGGAGCTTGAGGCCTGAACACAGAATAGGAATGTCTATTCTGTGGCCTGAGGGCAGGGCGTCGCAGAAATGTTCCAAAATATGCATTTGATAAATCGTGGTGTAGCATGTGAATTTGGATGGAGGGGGGACAAAGATATTCGTGCCAAGTTCCGCAAAGTGAAACCAGAATAGACAGGATTTAGTGTGAATAAAATAGTGCGTTGCAGAGGGAATTTTTAGTGCATTGTTTGGTGCAGAAAAATATCTTAAAGTTGATCTTTTTGGTGCACAGAATTTATATCTTGACATGTTTGCAAGAAAGGCAAAAAAGGTATGTCTTGCTGATTCAAAACACGAAGGAAAAGTAGTTTGTAAACGACGCCAAAACTTTCGCAAATTTACGATCCAAACACAAACATTTATAGGGAGGCAAAATGCTTCAAACGGTTAGGTCATTGCTTACAACTTAAAATTCTTTTCCCAGGGTGCTATCCTCTCTACAGGTAGTATGGTGGATGAGCACATATTTATCAAGTACAGTCATAACACTTAGGCCTGGTTCAAACGTCGCGCTTCTCATGTGCTGAACCTAACTCGAGAATTATGTACATGAGGGGCGCGACGTTTGAATCAATTTGGTACCGCAGATTTAATTAGGAGCGGCAGACTAGTTTGGATCGGCAGAGCTTGCCGAGCTGCACTGCTCCAGCACGGCACGGTTTCAAGTGTCGAGCTTATCATGTACCGAACTCAATGTATAATTATATTTAATTTCTTTTCCTTCCCAAAATTCATTTCTTTCTTGGAGGGCGCATGCGTTTCAAACAAATATTTGAGATTGCGCGCTTTAACCAAGATACTTCATGTAACAATCCTGATAGCCATTTGGCGCGACATGATTAAGTTCGACGTTTGAAACGGGAGTCGCGCTAAACATGCTCAAGTGTCGCTCCAAACAGAGTTAGGTTCGGCACATGAGAAGTGCGACATTTGAACCAGGCCTTACTCAATCACTATCATAGTACAGATCTAAACTGCAGCACGTATGGTGAATGTTGCCATGAAATTTTAATTCAAAACAGAGAAAAATTCATTTCAAGAGAGATTATCTGGCGAACTTGAAGGGTCCAGTTCGACGTTTACATGCGAGGGACAATTCACTCTTGCAAATAGCATACGAGATTTCCACGAAAACAAAGGGATTTCCAGGGATTTTTAAAAAATGACTTCAATCAAAGGTGTACGAAATCCCCATCGAATGATTTCTCCCTCGTTTATTTGCAGTAATAATTGCGCACTGAAGCCCACTTCATTTTAACATTGAGCCTCGATCGGATAATAAGCATGTATTTTGCGATGTAGTACCACATAATTCATATTCTGTTGTAGTACTTCCAATGACCTAGGAGTGGATCTAGTGAATTGCTATGTTAAGTAGCAGCTGCATACAACTCAATATCATGACACATGTTCCGGCAACATTCTACAAAAACTTGATACTCAAATTTGCAAAAATATAGTAACGTTGACGGCATATGCACTGGCAAGGCTCGATTGACAGAAAATGTCGCTCGTGCATTTGATATGCTATAAAAAGTTAGTGCATCTCCTTTGGTTCGTTATGGTAGAACTGGCATCAACTTTCTTGGAAATTATAATCACACTAATCAAGAGAGGTGCATAATTTGATAAAAAGTCAAGGCAGAAAAACAGTCGTAAATCATACAACTTAGGTGAGCAAAGTTTAATTGAAAACCTTATTTGACTACTCCCAAGAATAGAAAGGCTTTGTCGAATGATTTGATACTGCACAGTCAAAATCGCAGAACTTCCCTCATAATTATCGCTCGGACAGTTTTAAAAATCTCTCGACGACTACAAGTAAAGCAATCCACTCCGATGATAATATGCAGAATGATGATACTTCCAAAATGATAATATTTGCAAAACCATCATTTTGACGAAACAATTTTACTTTCTGCTGAAAATTTTTTCCCATTGTATAAGATTTTATTGACAAAATTTCAGATGTTGGGCGAGACGGACACACCCCGAAAACCTCTTGAATACGACCTAGTTAAGATTTTCAGATCCCTAAACAAAATTCTGAGCATGGTCACATGACCTTCTGCAAAATTCTAAAAAATACTTTAGCAACAGTTCTCTTCTAGTTCTAAACAAAATTCAATAGAGCTAAACATGGACCAATAAAACCTCAATTAAAGGAAACAATATTTGGAACCTGCAAGAAAGGAGTCCGCTAAATGAATAGCAGTGATCGCTCGGAAAAAGGCCTATATATCCAAACAATGCAGACCTATCAATGTTTATTTGGCATTCCCCTCCCAAAATCAATTGAAGTAAACTAGGATCTTGCCCGTAAGAGTATTCTACCGCCCTGTTGCCTAATAGCATCAGCAAACAAATTTCTCAAATATGCAATAGCATTACTACCATTGGTTCACAGACAGATATCCGGCTTTTAAAGGGTCGTTACATCCACAATCTCTTTTAAGAACTTACCTGAAGTGACCTCACCAATTAAATGGATAGCATGAACTAAATGATACTTACTTAAAGCGAGTTCCAGTCACCAGATGAGGCTCTGTTTTGCATCGATAAAGAACAGGATCCCTTAAACAGCCATTGTCGCTTGCGTAATCGATTTTTCCTCTTAGGCAGTTCCTCTGACCAAGTTCACTGCCTTTCACCATTTCTGCCCATATTGCCAGATTCTCTTCCACGCCTGTGGGGGTTACTGATTTAGAAGCATGTACATGTACGATGAATGGCAACCTATGCTTAAACAAATAGGAATCTTGTACACAAACGTTCTAACAAAATGTTTTTGGTTTTTAGATAGAGTTTTCAAGCCGCTGCTAGATTTTGCCCTTAGAGTAACGAAGATTAACCATACAATTTCTGTACCCATCAACTGTAAATTGAAATAGCATTTTCTAATTTTGCTTTGTTTGGGCTCTGAATACCAGCTCTCTGGTCTACTTAACTCATCCCTCCTTTCTTTCTTTGGGGTTTAAGCAAATTCCAATCACATTTCCTCTTTCCCCATTCCTGACAGCCACAAAGGCATTCTAAAACAATGAACGTACCCAGATCACGTTTTGCGGATGGCTCCCTCTTCTCTCGCAATTCTTTCACAGCCTCCATTGGTGTATCATCACAGAATGCGTTGCCTTCTCTTATAAGTTTCTCCGCAGCTTTGAGGCAGACATCAAAATAATCTGAGGTACGGCTGAATTTGTCTGGGGTCAAATGCAAAAGTTTGATGTCTTCCAAAATGACCTGGAAAAGACAATATCCCTAAAGCGGAACTGTGAAAATACGTAAGATTTTTTTAAATTTTGCAACAGCGTCTTGGTGTTTCTTCAGGTGCATAAGTAGACAGTACTGGTTCTCGGATGATACACAGGTAGCTAAAATACCTAACAAAGGATGAGGGAGCAATCGAAACATTTTTGTAGCTAAAAAGTTAAAGGGACTTTGTCTCGTTCAGAGCTAACAATGGGCTCTGTGTGGTGTCCTTATGATTAAGAAAACGTTGACAATTAGTCTTACAATGCTGATTGGATACGAAACATTAAGTCTATAGTATAGTTCAATCAATGGGGATGTCAATGACAATCGAAATACGTCGTGACGTAATGCCTTTGAGGGCTTACGAGTATGGCTTGCGAATTTACCAAAATACATAAATTAAGGGCCTAATATTTATAGACTTCTGGAAATGAGTCATAATTTGTGGAAACGGCTTCCAAAGAGAAGAATTCTTCCATAGCAGGACGTTATTCTCTAAAGTCGTATCTTTCGGAGGTAGGATTGATTCTGTCTCACATGACTGGTAAGATCCGATCTGCAGGACTGGAACGACTTTTTGGAAACCAGACTTTAGCAGCACATACGATTCATTCAAAAACAGAAAAAATAGCTAACATATGTTAGGGTATTTCTTCATAAACAGGGAGATATATTTGCGATCACAATAAAACTATTTTAAACGTTTTTATACACAAGGATGGTTTAATGCTTACTATGCGAATGGAATAGATTACCTTCTCAAAATGAGCTTTTATTCTCTCTGGGTTGGTATCGTCAAAGCGAAATATAAATGTCCCATTGTAACTATCCTTGTACTGTTGGCATATCAAGGCGGCCTTGGCATGTCCAACGTCCATATATCTATCGAATTGACATGGCCTTGTTCATTTACCTACTTGCTGACTTAGAGGCGCTATTTAAGTTCAATGAAGTGGTCTTAGAGAAAGCCTGGATTTCTTTCTACCCTATTTGACTTGCTACAGCCATAAGATAAAAAGCTAGATATTATCATAGATTCTTACAGATAACTTTAATTTGGTTTGAACCGAAAAAACATTGCTGATTAAAAAATTGAACTTTGATGGGATATCTTTAAACATGGATAACTTTTGACTATTGCAAGGTGTACTTGATAAACATCAGGCCTGTAGCGTTAATTAAAATTCGTGATTAAAGAAACCAGTACCTTCTCTATTACCTTACTTCATAAAGAAAACTTTATCACACAACTTGACAAGAATTCCACTGCTTACAAACGATACCATTCATACCTCTTCAAAATGCTCGTTTTCTTTGGCAGGGTTTGTATCATCAAAGCGCATTATCAGTTTTCCCTTGTAATTTTCTTTGTAGTATTGATTGAGCAAGGCAGCTTTTGCATGTCCAATATGAAGATAGCTATCAATGCGACACGGAGATACACTCATGTAAATAGCAAATATTGCACCGTAATGTCTGTGTGTCTGTGTGTGCGTTTATATATGAATTTTGCATTGAAATTTTGCCAGTTAAGAGTAAGATTTTTCTCAGTGGATTTGGAAAAGGGCTTCTATGGCCGAGACAGAATTCTATAAAGAAGGAAGACTTTTGAAAATTCATTACCTCATTGTTAATCTTGTTAATTTTATTCATCTTAAACCTCGTTGCTAAAAAGCTTGAGTACAAGCTTGTGCTGATTGCACGATAATATATTTACAATTTCTGGTTTTAAAGTTTAAAAAATTATGGATTTCTGCACTATGATGAAAAGCACTTTCAATCCTTAAGGACCATAAAAATGATACAGAAAGAGCATACCCACTAGCCTCTGGAGGAAATCTCACGACAACCTCGCCTTCTTTTGCACCAGGAAGATCAATAAACTTCCCACCCTCTTCCATTGTGCTCTGCAAACCCTAAAAGACAGACAACAATAATCTAACTGATTTTGTATGTCACGGAAATGTTTCTCTTTTGTGGAAGGATAATGAATAAATGCATCTTGGAAGAAAAATACACTGATCAAATAACTACACAAATAACAAAAATTATATTTTTTAACTGGGAAAAATATTGCACCCTGCAACTATTTGAATAGAAAGAATGAATAAAATTTACAAATCTACTGCGAATTATGGCTATCTGTGATCAATAGGTAAACTACAGTATATTACTTCAAGATGGCAGCAACAAAACACCAACTTCTGGTATTAGACAAAGCGACGGCAGTTCAGACAAGAAGTCCCCAGTGAATTCTTTAAATGATCGCCAAGTGGATAAGCTAGTAGTAACTTCACATTAGGAAGGGTAAGCTTGTGACTGGATCCTTCAGCCCCACCAGACAAAGGTAATTATACCACTAAACAAACCTATAACCCTATGATTTTATTTGATGAGTAAATTCCATATGATGAGAAAAAATCAAATGAGTTTCTTACAGATGATTTTGTTTGCTTGTCTGATGAATCCTTTCCGCTTTGCTTTTGACTAGCATTGGGGACCATTTTCAGAGCTTTCTTAAACTCTGGTTGTGAGGAGCAGTAGGAAAACCAACGGTTGATGTTTTGGCCAATGGTTTCCTTTTTGACTAGGGCATCCCAAGATTTATTCCCTGTAACAGGAAAGTGACAATATTTTCAATGTTTCGGGGATGAGCTAGCTTAAATTTGATAATATTAACTTTTTTACAACTTTTTAACGAGCACAAACCCCATGCGAAATAAATTTGCGAGGGGTTTTTTCAGCCCACGCAGTTTTTCAAACCAATGTTCTCTTTTAATCCGTGCAGTTTAGCTTCCCAATGTCTGTACTAATAAAGAGAAAGAGGTCTTACAAGTCTATGTGTTTATCACATGTTAACAAACTATTGTTTTATCTGCTAAAACTTGCAATGGAATAGAAAATGTGTTCGCACGAAAGGAATAACATATAGCATGATTAATGCTACGAATGATTAAGGTGAGAAATGTTACACCATGCTGTCAAATACAAAACAATCTCTTTTCAAGTCACAACATATAAACTAGGCATTCCCAAAAAGTCACATTTGACTGGCAAAACCTAACAAAACTTTACTTTATTCCAAAAAAGCTATGTTCCTCTTTTGTCTTGTTTTAAGTAGTGATAATACAAAACTGAATGATAGTAATATACATAAGAATGCCTTCTTAAGGTGAATAATGTTTAAAGAATTGGCAAGGTAATGAATGTATTTTTGCCTTTGTAAATAAAAAAATATAAAGCCCACGCAGCCAAATTGGCAAGGGTTTTTTATAGCCTGTGTTGTTTTTCTCCCAGAGAGGCCTGACTAATAGTGTATTTACTTTACAAAAGCAAATAACTGCTATTTCATATTGGTGTTTTACTTTCCTGCAAAATCGCAAAACATCAAGGAAAAAAACCATCTAAAACAGAGGTATTGATCAGTTTTTTCACTAAACATAATCTAGTTATTTATATTTGTCACTTTACATTTTTTATAGAGTTTGCATTTGATAAACCAACTCAGTTGACATATTTGATCTTGCTGGAGCATATAGGATATACTGATCTGCCATCAAGTTCACCTTACCCTGTAAAGACCCCCAAACTGCAAAATCTGCAATAGTGAAGGTGTGCCCCACTAGGTAGGTACTAGGAGCAAGAACACTGTCAAGATACTGTACAGCTGTCCAGACACTGTTTGAATTTTTCAAGTTTGCTGAGCTGAAGTCAAGCCAATGGTCAATCTGTCAAAAAAACAGGAAATATGCAGTTGTAAAATGAGTACCTTTATCAATGCAAATAACTTTAAACAAATATTTTCAATGCTTCATTGGACTATCTGACATCACAAATACAGGTGGCTAGTACAGCTAAGGGCCTACTTCATAATGTTTCAATGAGAAACCTTTTGATAACAAATATGTACAATGTATATTAAGTTATTGAGTAATGATTAGACTTAATAGCATCAGAGAACAGCACACACTGCATACATATCAAATAAGAAATTTTCAATAATTTCATACTTTTTTGAATTAGTCTCAGTTGCTGGTTGTGACTCCAGTTATTCAATCTATAAGCTAATTTTCTACAGGTTTCACAATAGTCTTGTTTCCTGTTGTCTCAAACATTGATCAGTCATAAATGCACAACCAGGGTATTGCTTTATCTAAATGTATGTTACACAATAACACATAAAGGCAAGTAAAATATCAGAAAACAAGTATTCAGCAAAAGTAAAAAAGGCAAAATGATCCTCAAAGAGAGGGAAACAAGATGCCTTAGAAAGTACAAATAAACACCTCTTATTTCGATGCATGTTAATTGTATGATTAAACTCCAAGGAAGAAGCAGAACAAATTTTAAAACAATTACAAACAGCACAGACATAACTCTCCATACAAGGTAAACAAAATGTTTTGCTTACCTCTGTTGCCTCAAGAATGGTCTTCCCATATAATCCTGACTTAGAGAACTTCCTTGCAAGATATCGAGTGACAGCCATATCTCCATTCAAACAGGTTGATCTGCAGATAAGACAGAATCAAAGCTTACTTGAGAATAGCACAAACTTGCAAAGGAGAGCATCACTAGGCTGCAATTGTGTACCTTTATGTGACTGATAATGACATAAAAGCAAGCACCAATGGTAATAAACTCAAGCAGACTTCTTACAAATCATGCTGCAGTTGACAAAAAATCATTTTGTTACTTGAAGCAAGCAATACTGTATGAAAAACATCACATAAGTACTAATTACTAAACTAATCATTTATCTCATACCTGAAAAGAATTGTGTTTCTTATAAGGAACAACATGAAAAGAGCAAGCAGAAACTTTTTCATTTATCTGCCTTTTTGCTTATGGTGATATCAAAGTTGAGAGTAAATTGTTGACCTTTGAGTATAACTGTTGGAAATTTTGTGAAACAATAATAGCTACACATTTAAAATGAGCTACAACTTACAAGTTGTATGAACAAATGATAGCAACAAAACATATGCCCAGCAGACCATCCACATGATTGACATGTGAAAAAACTTGCCCTTTTCTTATTCAGAAAACCCTGAAAATGTACAAGGGTAAATTGGTTTATTTTTGTAACAGCAATTTCTCCCATCATTGCATTTTTGCAATTAACTTTTTGCTTGTTGGGCAGTTTTTTTATGATAGGCATAAACTTCGATCTATTTGGAAAAAGATAGTCAAACATTTGTAGTGATTAGAACCTTTCAATCTTAAGAAAACAGGAATATTTTTAGAAGGAAAGTCAAAGAAATTGGTAGGAATTGTAGATTGGGGATATAATAAGACAGCAGGTCCCTTCTAGCAATAGAAATAAAACTATCCCTCAAAGAGAACAAGGTACTCTGTCTTGCAGATCAAAAATGACAACCAAAACGTGGAATTCCACTATCCAGCAGCATTTACTGAAAAACCCAGATTGGATGAAAAACTACAACAGCAACATGTTTCGCATTATTGGCAAAGCCTGATCATTGTTCCATCTAGCAGTTTGTGAACATATCTACTATATAAACATGACTGACTACTTTTGTGTAGACATAAGTGAGTTTGTTTTCACCTTAGGACTCTGTTGGTAACATTTTCAATAGGAAAGCGGCACTGATTGGACAACCTCAACAGTCATGTGCTCGCGTTTTCTGATTGGCCTATTTCGAACCAAAACTGGGTATTTCTATCTATGTTCTGACGTTTTATTCTCTGAAGAGTGCTAGACGTATAACTTAAGTTTGTTTCAAAATTTGTTTTTCAAAGCCATTTTCAAATTCTGTGCAACAAAAAGATTGTTTTGCAAGAGAATTATTGTTTTTGCGTTGTGCCAGCTTTACATAAAACTGAAAGAGTCTGTTCTTTTAAATACTTCAAGTAAAGGGGGTACCTAAGTCACGGTTAAAGCAAATACAAATTGAAAGAAGTAAAACAGCATACTCCTGACTGAGGCTATTAAAGGCAACCGACAGATACTAAAAGGGCTTATTAAGTCATCTGTTGATTGTCTTTAAAGTACATTCTATGTGTTACTGATTTAGCTCACCTCAGCAAATGAGGGGAGCAATTCACAGCTCATCTATGAAAATACAAACAGCCAGGCCTGTGAAAACTCTTTCTACAAAGGCTTTCATCATGAAAAAACTTTTTAACAGAATCAATGTCTATTACTTGTAAACAGAAGAAGGTTCTTAATATCATCTTTATAAGCACCATTAAGAAAAATCAAGCTGTCTCTACAACTTCCAGTCTTTACACATATAATATTTATCAACAAATATAATTCTGATATTGAAAGTTAAAAATTTACCCAGGTAAATCAATGTATGTGTGTTCACCCCAGTGAACCTCTGTCTTCTTTGAAGTACCATTTAAATATTCCACAGTCAAAATAGCAGCTGCAAATTAAAAATTGGAAAATTCATTGCCTCAATTAAATGTTAAAACAACATTAAGTACATAAGAAATTAATTTCTTTGCAACAATAAGCCCAATGGAATTATCAAGTTTTGTGATTATATGTACATGAAAGAATGTGAACATTTTACAGCACAAAGAAATATACTTAGTAAACTCACTACTGACAGTATTAAAGGCAATAAATTGTCTCTGGTGGTTATATGTAATCATAATATTCTTAAAAGTGCTTTGCCGTGAGAGTTTCAAGATGATAAGCTTTATTTTATATAACTCCCTTTTACAATGTGTTCTGCTGGAATACAGTGATCTTTTCTAATAATGGAGTCATGAGAGTCAGCAAAGGAGACAACAAGGTAGATTCACCCCCCTCCCTCCAAAGGCCTATAGTTTTAAATGTCCATTTACACAATTTGATATCCTAAAACATTATTGGCATGCAGAACATATTTTTACAATGCAAAATGGAGAATGTAATTCCTTGTAATTCTCTAATGTTAACCTCAATATAAACTCTGTTGTCTGTTTGGCAGAGCTCTTAAAAAAGAAATAGCAAATAAGTAAATATTTTCTCTAACACCTTACATTCTTGAGATGTTTTTCTCTAAATTTTTATTTGATGTATGTTACAAATGGCAACTTACTCAGTTACAGCTCCATGCTTACACAAAATATCTGACTTTGGTGAAATAACCCAAGTTAATGAAAGATTTCAAAAAATTAATGTTGCTTCCAACTGAAAGTTGACAAGTCTGTAGCCATGTTGGAACAGATTAATGTTTTCCTGGTCTTGAGTTTAAGGGGTGCTGATACCTATCAAGTTCATGGTGCCAAAAGTGTGAGATCTATTGTTCTGACCTTACCAGTTCCATAATTTCTATCAACATTTCTATTATTACACCTCTTGGATGCTTGAAATCATGAAAATGAGTCAGACTCTTCAGATCTGAACTAAATTTTGTACACAAACCAGACATCCTGGTTACAACGTCAGAGAGCTCTCTACACTTAGTTAGTGCAAAAAGCAATTGAACAGTTATTGTACAAGCTGAACACTACACAAAACACAATTCCCTGGAAGAGCAGCTGCTATAAGATAGATTACTGTGCATAATTTAGCTTTAACTAACATAAATCATATTAATGAAACTAGGGTATTTATTTTCTTATTTGGTATTTAGTTGTAAGCTAAATGGATTTTTGTGTATAAAGAATTTAAAATGAAAAATGAACTAAAGCTTTAAAAAGCAATTTTAGAGAATGAAAATAATGGAGAAAAAATGTTGATGCAAAGTCTTTATTTTGAAGTTCTTACAAGCAAATCAGTAGGATAATTGGAATCTTAATCACAATTTGTTGGCAAGCATCCTATGCCAATATAAATGTATAAATGATGATGTGTTAATGATATGTTATGTTACACCCTGGCTGGATATTTTATGTGCTTAGGCCTGAATGTTTTTCTGCTTTTACGTTATTGCAAGCCAATACTATACATGCTACACAATTCAAAACAGGTTAGGGATGAATTCGTGAAATATTCTGTTTGCAATAGAATAATTAATAGCTTTTAACCACAAAACAGTGAATTTCAAAGGGTGGTGGGGTTTTGCCCCATTCTGGACGAAAAAGTACGGCATGAGACATGATAGTACCCTAAAAGAAGCTCAAAAAACTCAGCTTCATGGAAAAACTAACTGTATGAGAAATAAATGACTCTTTTAAACGACATATAGGTAAAAACACAATGGTTCATTGAATGAATTTCACTGATGCAATATAGGCCATGTGATCACCGTAAACCTTACCAAAAGGTGGATCCTTCTTGTCCGCCGTAACTTTCATGATGTCTGCCATGTTGCTGAAAGTCCGGCAATTTAATTCAATACCTTTCCGAAGTCCTGCTGATTTTAAAAGTCTTGTAGGACTTTTGGCAGGCTGCAAAATCCTCCTAAACGGTGATGCAAGGCAAAATAATTTGCCTTTTGAGAACCAAAGCATGTACAGGTTCGCTGAATTTTGCAAAGAGAAGGCCAAATTTCAAAACGAGGCTTCTCGATAGCCCCTATCAGTGACGTAAAAAACCTGGAACGAGTGTTTGTGTGACGGTGTAGGGGTACTCATCTCGGCGAAGTGGGGGATTTTACCGAGTGTCCTATTGGAGTTTCTGCGGGGCGTCGTTGTTGGGATGAACAGGGGGCAGGGGTTCCTTGGTATCGCCCGTTTGGGAATTTCCAATGAAACTTCGTATATGGTCATCTGAAGAATGTTGGTCTTTTATAAAAAGGATGAAAGTTCGAAGGAACTAATCCACATTAGAAGGAGATTTCCAAGACATGTGTGTTTACATTCTGCCTATCAATTTCTATAAATTTGTACAAAATAATTGCAAGCTTGCAAGTTGATACTAACAAATGTGCGTGCACCTTTTTGAAGCTCAAGAATGGTAATAAATATAGAGAGCATGATTTAAGTGAGATCCTTAATTATGATAAGTAATCAGCTGATAATCAGATAAGTAATTCGCTGACACACCATTGCTAAGGAGACTTCTCAAGCAATGAAAATCATTTCATTTCATTAGATTTTTGCGATACTAATTATCAGTCCTATTTCATGTTTACTGTTAATTAAAGATTAATTGTTTTACGTGTAATCGTGATTATTCATGATTATGAATATCCCATGTTCGAATACGGACCGAACCTTGTAATTGGTAGCCTGCGACCCGGTCCACAAATGCTACCAGCGGCCTGCCACATAAATGTGTGATTGGGAAGAAGTGCAAGTAAAGCTGTCCCTGCAAAATATATATATATTGTTTTCCATGCCTTCCAGCATTTAAAAAGCTGGCATTGTTTTTACAATAAACTCTTCAGAGTCCTGAACTTTTGTGAAGCAATTTTGTAATAGTCTGAATAATCTGCGGGACTGAGGTATGAATATTTTTCACAGCCTCTCCAAGAATGAGTAATCAATCGCCCAATAGCCTTCTCTTAATCATAGGACTTCAAGGACCAAGAGTAAGGAGATTATTTGTATAGTTTTGGGGGTATTTTTGAAATTTTGGGAGGCTAAGCAGCCTCAACACCCTGCTGCGACGGTCCCTAAAGCGCCAAATTTGTTAAAAAACTTTGCTCTTAGTCAGGGTTTGAAGAAACATTTATCTCTAGCGACTAGCGCCCTTCCCAAAAAAATAATTCCAACTGCGTCTCTTTGGGCAGTGGTGGCGCCAGAGGGGGCAGGGGGGCTACAGCCTCCCCGTCAGAGCTGCTTAGCTCACCGGTCGGAAGATAAACGAAGTAAATTTATAATTTTGTCGGAGCAAGATTTTGCTACCGTTTGTAAAGTTTTGAAGAAAAAGAAGGAGTAATGGTTACGATTGCGGAAATCCCACTGAGTATAAATGTTCAAACAGGTAACTTCCAAGTAATTTAACACCATTTCGGGAAACTCACCATCTTATTCGGCATACCAAACGGCAATCGGATTATCAATATAAGTAAAATTCTTATAGATCACTGGGACATAATTTTAAAAAATAAAATACTGAACAAGTATGAAAACAGCCCCCTATACTAGCATTAAAAAGACATAAAAACATTGGAGATCTAATAACCAGCACTTTGGGAAACATTGGTGACAGAAATATAGAAATATAGATTTTTCTATATCTGCCTTACGTTATACTGTCAGATCAAGCTGCGCTTATATGATCTTCAAACACCAATTTCGCAAATTATTGGGGGGGGCATTGCCCCCTGCCCCCAGTGCCTAAGGGCCTCATGGTAAAGGTAGAAAATATTGCTTCAATGAGACATTTTCCAGCGAAGTGGAATCATCAAAATTCGAAAAGTTCCCCACCTCAGGTAATAACTTTCGTGTACTTGTTTTTTGCGACACGAGCATCTGCAAGCTAGCAAAGACCTAACCTACCTAAGTAAAATTGATCCCTATTCTGTTTAATGATTAAATGATGCCTTTTTCCTTACCCAGAAAAATTTAGAGCGTTGGGAATATCAAAAAATCACGGAAAAAGATCTACAAAGAGCTTTCTTAATATGTCTGTTTTATTTTAGAGACATTTTCTTAAAAAAGCGAGTCCCCACAAAAAATACTAATCCCGCTCTAAAGATCTGCTCTTTCTTGTTTGTTTAATTCATATCTTGTCGTAATCTCAATGTTTGTGCGTCATTTTCAACTGGGATTCCATGTTTTCACTCCGATTGCCGAGAACCCCCTGTCGGAAGGTCAAGCCCCTCTGTCGGAGAATTTCTAGCGCCACCACTGCCTTTAGGTACCGTACCGGTGCAGAAACCTGTGCCAGAATTTGCAGCATAGCCATTGAAGTACCGCCTGAAGGGACTTGCTCCGTACCCTGGGTACCAGACTCACTTTATATGAAATAAAATAGAGAGTCTGGTCTAGTGCGCCCCATTCTCGTTCTGGTGTGCTGATATTAACCAATCAGGAGCGAATGTACAGATCTCTGTACGTTCAAAGGTCACAGCGAAACAATAAACTTAGCTCTGGTGTAAAACATTGAACAGAACATAAATAAATGCTAGCGACCTTAACGATTGAGTTTGAAGATGCTATTAAAACTGTACTCAAAGAATATTTTCCGCATGTTGTGGAACTGAACACAGAACAGCATTGAAAGCCTTTTTTGTAAAGAGAAGAGACACCTTCGCCATATTGCCAACTGGCTTTGGAAAGTCTCTGATATCTCAGGCTGTGCCTCTCGTTGCAAGAAATTAGGCCTTGTAGTGAAATGTAGTAGATAAGAAACACCGCAATGCGCCGAGAACAAACAACAACAAACACAGTTAATCAGTTATAGCTAATATTTCGCCTGGCATACGGGGCTTCGCTTGTCATATTGGCCATATTTGCTGTGGTGACCTTCCAACGTGATGATTCTAACCGCCGCGGTGTCCAAGCGCGCTGCCTTCTCAGTGAGGAAGTAGACGTTCAAAGTACACACAATTTATGAGGAAAATTACAAAAGACTTATTTTAAGTTGTATACGAAATTTGATAATGATTAACATTTAATAACTGCATTGTGCTAACTTTAATTTCATGCTTCGCACATGTTTTTTGCTGCCAAATGGCGTTTTAAACCTGATTTGATTGTTATCTTGAGGCAGAAAAGTCTATTACCACTGTATCAAAAAGGTCGACTTTAAAGAACTAAATAAAACACATTTGCTTTAAGATTTCCCAAAACTCCTCTGACTACTGAGTTTCTTTGTTATTTATCTGACAGTCTTGTTTCACAGGCCTAGTCTGTTAAATAGACTTCAGTTCTTTCAAGTAAGTTCACCAGAACGAGAATGGGGCGCACTAGACCAGACTCTCTATTATTTTATATAGTGAGTCTGGTACCCAGGGTACTTGCTCCTGTACTCAAGTCTCACAATAATCCACGGGCAGATTCCCAATGGACTGCTTCCCCCCCCCCCCTAAATAAAATCGTCTAATTCCCCAGTTTTCTCCTCCGCTGGGTTTGCATGTATTTTCTATTCTGTGTTGTAGGCTAACAATTCGCGGATCATATGTCAACAGTCAAAGACCAGAAGGTCCAAGAAACATACCTATAACACGGACTGACAAAGGGAACAAGACTAACTTTCAGTCGCACCAGTAGTGTGCATTGCTTTTTCTGCTTGCAGCAGTCCTTCGCTTTAACACATAAAACTTAATCTTTTGCTGAAAATATAGAAACATAGTAGAATTCAAACGTAGCAGCATTTCACTTAAAACATGCTCCAAAAAAATTATTCCCCTTCCAACACAGCACAAAATATGCAAGAAAAGTATCTCCATCCATAAGCCCAAATAAAAAAATATCAGATTAAAAAACCAAATTTTGAGAGTATGATGGTGATTGTATGAAACTATGCAGAGAAGAAAATTTCGCAAATGATACCACAAACATAACTCAGTTTGTTGTTTCAATTTAAACGTAGCAGCGGCCACCAGCATAAGAAACATGGACAAAAGATAACAGCACTTGGTTTGTTTATATAGAAGCCACAAATGCCTAGCCTGTGTCCCAGACCCCTAACTTGAAAGTAGTCTTAAATCATTATCAAGCCTTTTAAAGAGTTCCCCCGACAAATTTTGCTGTAATCAAGCCTAAAAGCCTTTTCCAGAAACATTGTGCCAGTTTTCGTATTGACTGTTGACATAGGTAACCTCATTTTCATGCCGTTTGCAATAAATCTTTCATCAAAAGGTTGGAATGCGAAGACGTCATATTACCACGCATGCATTAGGTTTCCATAGTTTGTATGACGTTATGTACCTGTGTACATCTTGCTATGATCTAGAGCCGACCCATCTTTGAATCTTTGTTGTCCTCCTTCACCGTGACGATCATTTGTGGTCCGCAAAATACAACAGAATCACGTGTCTAAATCAAACAAATAAACAAGCTGACCAAAAGTGAAAGTCAGTAAAAGTTTGGCGAAGCAGGTATGGCTATGACAGAGAAACAAGCGATAGCTCAAGGGTATCAAGGTTAGTTGAAAATGTCAAACTTGGCTAGTTTGTATCCTAGGAAACTTTGGCTAGTGATATGTCTGTCTTATCCTTGATTCTTTTAGATTTACCCAAACAAACATAGGAAGTAAAATGGCTGAGTAACATGAAGATGTTATCAACATTATAGCATTACAGTTTTGCATCGCGCGAGAATACTAACCAATCGTAAGCCGTTATTTTGATGGGTGGCTTGACAAGTTGGGTATACACAGTCCATTATATGGACACATTACCTTTAATGTAATTCTAATTTCAAGTAAACATGTTTGATTTAATGGTCACAGAGTTGCTATGTATTTCCATGCTCCTTGTGGCATCGTCTTGTAGTTTGGCTGGTTTTAAAACTTTATGAGAATATATCTTCTAAAACTTCATGAATCACCTCGATTATTTTACTGTATTTTCAGAAGTTAATTCCTTGTTTATAGATTCTCTACCCTTTCTCTTTATTTGGAAGTTGTTCAATTCACGTGCAACTGTCCACGCACGACGGACTGGGAGATCGCTTCTGAAACCGAAGCTTATGAATGCTGAATGGATTATGAATGCCTGTCTGTGCTTTGTTGTTTTGTTTGTGTTGCTTGTGTTGAAGAATTTGCCTTATGTTTCAAAAGAGCAACTGATTTTCTTTTACACGCCTCTCCAGGGACCTTTGCGGTTCTTGGGGCAGAGGGCAATGATTCCGAGTCTGTTGACCACCCCAGAAATTTCTTTCTTCGTAAATTAAATGAAAACAACGAATTCACTCATCACCAACACCCTTTTATAATCAAGTAACAGAAATGCTTGAGGCAAGGCAAAGCAACTTCCATTATTTTTATTTCGCCGGAAGAATATAAGCGGAAAAGTTTATGCGGCAAAAAGCTATGCGGAATAAATTTACGCGGAAGAAAACTGCCTCAGTTATAAATCTGCTTTGATGATTTGAAACATGTCTGGGTGGATTATGACGTCATGTGTTCTTGAATGATGGTGCCTATATAGAAAAGGCAATATTTCAGGAAAAGTAGGAAACAGGAATCTTACAAATGAAATGCCTCTGTTGAAATATGTTTTCTTTTATTTTGTTTGTACATATAAATGTACGTATTTTGCTATTAAGAGGACATTCAGAGGGATTCGGAGAGAGCTTCGGAGAGATCAGACATGTTCAGCTAAACACTTGTAGAAAGCTCATCATTTTGCCAAAGTGGCTTGCGAAAGCTCTTGCAGCCTAAGTGTACTAGTTTTCGATTTTAGGCACTTTTAGGACAGGCAATTCTTGAGAAGGACTGCACTGTGCTTCGTTATAAGAATGTATTTTGTGATGGAGTTTGCGAAGAACCGTCGTTCTGTATGTTAGCCTTCGAATGCTAGATAATGGAAAAAGGAAGAGTAGCCTAGCAGAAATTGTCTTTCTTCTTAAATTAAATTCTGCGGAGCATCGCACCATTTCAAACGTCCATTTCACAGGTTTACGTTAAAAAACGTATACCAGATAATATAACCAATAATAACCAAATAAGCCTTTGATGACTTTGTGACGAGTGGTTTACATAGGCCTAGCTAGTTGATATTTTTAAATGTGAATCAAGGAAATTAGTTCCCAGTTCCTGCTTTTCCCCCCAGCATAAATAACGAGGGGTGGACTGTTAGATATTAAGGTAAAAATCGGTCACCTTTCACCGTCTAGAATAATGCTTAGCCTCCCAGCCTCCTTAAGCTTCCTAGCACTATACCCTTGAAACTAAATCTCCTTTTTTGCGATTTTCATGCGTTTATTTTTCTCAATTTTGCCATAGACCCACCTCCTCAGTATACAGCATCTCCGGGAACGGCTGCAACAACAACGACTGTAATGGTAACAGCTGTGCAACAACAGCAAGTGAATACCCCATTCCCTGCAAACATTACCTGTACAAACTGCAAAGCCAATGTGATAACAGAAGTGAGCTATAAGAATGGTACTATGACCTACCTCATGGCTGGAGGAATGTGCCTTGCTGGGTAAGTAGTCAGCAAGAGCCAAACGAAAGAACCAGAGTTTAACCTCAGTCTCTTAGGCTCTTATAGGTTGAAGTACACCCAGTAATCAGGGGGAAAGTTCTAAACATGAAGCCTAAAGTTAACACCAGAAAAAAATCTACAAAATCCCCGACAAACATTCAAATATTGAAGCGCTAAAGCATTTTAATTTCTATTATATCGAGAATGTCTAAAAAACGTGAAGGATTTAAAACCTTTAGTATTTAAAACCTAAATCGAGGGGAAATTGTAAAACTTTCTGTAGAGTAACAAACGAGGGTCCCAGAAACGTCGAAAATTTTTGCGACCACGCCCTTCAGATTAGCTTAAAATACATTTCAGAATCCTTTTTACGGTGGCCGCCCTCCCTCTCGCTACGCTACTGTCTTCACCATTTGTTTACCCTTCTGTTGATTTTATCATTTTGAAATGTTTCAATTTAATTTGGTCACATTAAACTCCTTTCTCAGCGTTTCGCGATGAGCAAAAGAAAAAACGTACAGAAATGGTATCTTTAAAAATCCAGAACAAAATTAAAATCATAAATTGAATTTCACAAATACTGACATCTAACTTTTTTCTAGGCTTTGGCTTGGCTGCTGCTTTATTCCTTTCTGCTGCAACCGATTCAAAGACATAATACACACATGTCCAAACTGCAAAGCAATCGTTGGATTTCACAAAAGGATCTAAGACTTTCCTTATAACCATAGCATAAGCCTGCTCAGGCACATTTTGATTTTTCATAGATGGCAGATCGTAATTTTACATTAATTTTGTACCTGCATTTTGAAATGAAATCATTAGTTCTTTGAAACATCATTGATTGTTTGTCTTTCTTTTATTTACTTAGCAGACTCTAGCTACATAATAACAATTGAAGTATCACCAAGCATGCTCCAACATTTGTAATATCAGAATCATCATGATCAAAATTGCAGCACAGCTAAGAAAAACAGACATCTAGATACTTAGTTTATTAGCAGAGAGTCTATGGAATCTATACCGGGCCCCAGGCAACCAATGCGTGCAGGCCTGTTGCTTGACATCGAATATAGATTCCAGAATATGAAAATTGATATGTATTCCATTATTAAAGGCCCCAAAATGGGCCCGGGCACCGGTTACCCCCCCCCCCCCTCTTCTGTCGGCGGTCCTGGCTATTGCCAACTTCCTTGACAATCTCTGTTGATTTTGAACGGCGAAGCACAATGTTGGTTATACTCTCTACTTTTTCCTATGGTTGACAATACTTGACCAAATAAAGATTATTCTCCTTTGATGGCATCTTTTATAAATCTCGTCATCCATAGCATTGTGAGGATTGAAAGATATTGTTTTGCTTGGCATTAATTCCAAAGAAGTGTTGAAAATTTCAAAAATTATTTGTTCATACAAGTACTTGACATGTTAGAGAAAATGGCATTTATTATCAGGAAGGTGTCTTTCCAAGAAGGAAAAACACTAAGCCTTCAGGAAGCAATTTGAATCGAAACTAGGGAGTTATAAAGGAGATACTTTGTGATATCTACGAAACATATTAAGGCATTCTATAATAATTTACTTTTGCACGATGCATTGCCTTTCGAATATAAATTTTTAAGAAACTAAATGCAAAGGTAATTGGGAAATATTCCGGTATGTCTGCGAGTCAGCGGTCTGTAAGTAAGTCAATAGGAAGAGCTTCATCGGAAACCTGTGGAAAAGATTAGTAGTTTGCACAAAAGCAACGCCTATACATCAAAGGAAGGATGAACAAATCAATCAAAAAGGTATAATCAACATAACCTTTGGCGTCAACGTGGAATGTACAATGAGTGGGATTTCTTGTCCAAATAGTTGTTGAGATACAAACAGTAAAAAGGAATAGCCCAAGGAAAGACCCATGTGGTATTTCATAGAAAGAGCCCCGGAAGCACATACGAATCGTGCACTGTAACTAATACTAGTGGAATTCTCAAAGAAGAAAAGACAAGTTCTTTATCTTAACTTTGATTTATTTGTTTTCAATTTTGTCTCATTTATAAGAAATTGGAAAAAATCAGCCTGTCTAGTTTCAATCTGTCCACTTCTTTTTATGCCGGGAAAACTAGCAGAAAGGGCATAACTAGCAGACAAAACGTGAATCTAGCAAAACTAGCAATATCTTGGTTATAAATGAGGAAGAATCATTACTTCTTTATCAAATGTCTCTAGATGCTGTGCAGCAAAGGAGACATTCTCATATTCAGATTACAATTCTAGTACAAGGACTAAGTTTTGCAGCCTTCCAAAAGTAACCTTCACATTTGACCTATACGCCTATTGGCCCTTAAAATCTTTGACATAAACCTCAATCAAGTTTAAATCAATATTTTACATCACGAAAGTCACAACTGAAGTATTATATAACAAACACTCTCGCAATTTTTACGGATAGAACCAAAAAGCATTCTGTTAAATGACCTTGGGATCAAATCATTCCAATATTTGGAATGCATTTTCCAACGTAATCGAAATAAACAAGAACAGCGAGCAGTGTTTGAAAAAACTGTATTAAGCCGGGGGGGGGGGTGGGGATTGGGTGTCTTCCTAAAAATGCACCATATCGTTCTGCACGAATTCTAATCTCTCTCTCTCTCTCTCAAGAATTAGGCATACACGGATAACAAGCAAAATAACATCAAATGGATAAACTAAATGGTAGAGCAGTATGAAGAAAACAAGAGCGTGATCATAATTACTGTGCTTGTATTCGAAGAAAAATCTTTAAAATCCAATTAGTAATCACTCTTTAAGACAGAATTATGATCACTACAAACTACGAGAATTCCGCTTTAAACAATTAAATAACATTGCGTCAAAAACATTACACGTGGGTCTGTCTAAGCTTTCTAAGTTACTGTTACGTCACAAACTTCAATCACCCTTCCGAGGCAATTTCTTGAAAGGGTTTTAGAATCATTGTTGCTGCCAAGTTAAAGATAAAATGGCAGTGATTATAACTGGTCTACGATTTTATATGATTTTTCCATTTTCCATTGAGCATAACAGTATTCTTGCATCAGTCACTTGCCAAAAGACATATAATCTTGCAATAGCATTCAGCAAATTTTCAATTTCATTGACCAGAAAGCTGCTTTCTATAGACTTTGAATGCTCAACACAGCCTCCTTTATACTCAAACCCTATGGCCTCACAATTTTTTCAGTAGGCAATTTTACAGTAATACACTCATCCTTATAAGAATAAAGGTACGCATTGTGTCAGTTTCTTAATGCTCACACCTCATTGTTTCATACGAGCTTCTTAATTTTCATGTCACTAATTTTAACCTGTGGGGTTCTGTATGGAATTTTTCATGCTGGGAAAAAGTTTAATGTCATATTTCAACATTTTATCTCACAACGGAAGATAAAGACATAAGGCGAAATGAAATGAGCTGTAAAGAATTTGTTGAATTTTGGAAAAATATCCGTTATCTGTGTCTTAAATTTCTTTTGTTTCTTAATTTTGCTTTGAGTACTAAAGTTTCTTATTTTCATAGGAATGCACTGTAATCATTTTTATAGCATTTTTCTTATATAAAAAATGGGTCGAAGAATGAGCGATTCATCAACAAAAAAAACTATCAAGAGTGTACTTTGTGAGCAACAAGTTAGCTGCAGACTCGATGCACTTAGTAGAAACTGCCCCACATGTTACTTATAACCCACAAAGGCCACAACAATTATTATTATTAATACTTTTGATGAAAGTTAATACAATACGTGCTTGATAAATAAAATTATTCTTAGTGAAATTTTTATCAAAACATGAAGCATAATTATTGCTACAAATAACAGCAAGAAACGACAATCACTTTTATGGACAGAATGAGAAAAATCTGTGGCATTATTGTCCCTCCGATGTACTCGGGCAACCTAATAGTTTTCAATCAATCTGTGAGGCTTTCTATGCAAAATTATTCTCCTAACCTATTTCTTAGACGGGCATTAGGCACATCTGATAGAAGCGAAAACCAAAAAAGGCATATTGCATTGGAAAAGTAACGTATTTTCACTCAGGTCAAGCTGATAAAAAGGGGCCAAATGTCGCCTGCTAATAGCAGTACACTTAATAGGAAAGTGTAGATAGATTTCCTATTCAGAGTGAGCTTAGGGTGCTGTTACGAAGTCAATTTACTGATAAGATATAAATATAACTTTAAGCCCCAACTGACTACTTGATACAACGACAACTGTTATCTGCGTGCATATTTTATGCAGGACATATCAAGTAACATAGAATATTCAATAAGCAAAGATATAAAAATTCATTTGACACCTCAGTAGCCAATGTCAGCTATTACCAAACAGGGTCCAAATGTTTAAAGATTATCAATGACTATGAGAGTAAATTGGGATATGTTTATAACAACTGGAAATGTATAATTAGAAAATCAGTTCTAAGGAATATATTATTACTTCGACCATACATCTATCTCTCTTATAACTAGCCATCTAGGCCTACCATGATCATCATGTCTAACAGAATCTAAAATTAGTTTTAGGCATTTAATTGGGTGTCCAAGGTCCAAATTGCCAGTGTCCACAACAGATTTGCCTACAAACTTCAAAACTGTCCGATATACATCGCAAACGCCATTGGGTGCGGAAGACACGAAAACTTCGCCACTCTCTAAACAATCTGAAGGGTATGTCGGACTGCCACTCACAATAACAAATCGTTTCAAAGTTATAGGAGACTGGAATGTCAGAGTAACGTAATCGCCAACGGACACTTTCTTTCCCCAGAAGTTGCCTTTAGCGTATGCCTTCTGAATTGGGTAGTTCGGTACAAAATCGGTTATACTTGTCTCCAAATTTGCGGCCGGGTTGTCAGCATCTTTGTAGATCCTAGGGCTTGACACAAGTACAGCACCACCTTTAATGTCTTCAAGTTTTCTGACCTGTCCGTCTAAGGATGAAAACGTTCCAATGTGTTTGAAGAGGGGCGGCTTTCTAATGTTCCCCCTTTCATTTCCATATAGCCATATATCGTTGTAGACACGAAAAAGCCAATCGACCGGCATCAAAAAGAAATTCATGCGAGTGTACTTGGCAAGGGACTTTAAGTTCTTGGCGTCGTACATCATACCAATAAAACCACGTGCTCCAAACTCTAGGGTCGACCAAGGAGCGGTGCGGGAATTTATAAAGCTTTTTATGTGACGCAAGTAGCCATCCTCTGTTAGTACGTCATCTTCTAACTGGAGAAAATAACGGCCTATATCTGCACAATGAAAATACAGAAAAGAATAGTCCAGAGACTGTTTGGATCGCCAGGCGACTCTAGACGCCGAGTCCCCAAAAAGCAGGGGCAAATTATTAAATGACGGGTAATAGGCAGGTGGTGCCACGATGATCTGTATTAGGCCATTTTGTACTTCCTCCGGGAACCTCTGGCTCATTTCTTCCTTGACACGATTTCGAAAAGCTGTATCGAAATCGGCGACGAAAACAACAATAACAACTTCAGACTGCTCATTCTTTGATAAACCGCTAACGAGACCCTGCACTGTGTCTATAACGTAGAACGCCTTTTTTCGATGGACTGTGGGTACCCCAATAACTAGATAAGCTGAAAAAAGAGCATACGATCAACAAACTCATTGATCCTTAAAGCTGCGAACGTACTGCCAATTAAAGCTAAATTATCTTGTATATATATAATAATACTGAGGGTCACTGAAAGTGGCGAATGGCAAGGAGCAACGAAAATTCAGATCACTGATTGCATTCCAAATCAGTAAAAGCATCTGTGCATTTGGATTAGGTTCCCAGAGCATTTTCCGAGTTGATAGACAAATTTCACAGTTACAAAAATTATGTACTCAGTGAAATCTGAATGTGAGCTCATGTTAGAAGATACAGTCCTTCCTCTGAAATGAGAGTTTTTTACTTTTGCACAAAGAAGTAATGAACTAAAAATTCTATTTTGATATATTCAAAGTATAAATAAGGGAAATAAATTTTGTTGCAAGATTTATGGTATTTTATTAGACTACTAAGTTAACCACATATAAGAAAGGACTTTGTTATAATTCTGTTTACTTAGATCCTAGAAACACATGCAAAAAATATTTCCAACAATGATATTTAATATTTTTGTTAGGTGCAGTTTTGAACAGACAGGGTGATAATTCCCAGAAACGAAAACCCTTTGATAAAAAGAGGTTTTACTTTTGCACATTTTTATACAGGTATTTTTAGAAACACTGATTCAAGCTTAACTACACAAGATAAGATAAAAATCAATTATTTTGTGGGTAATCACAGCATGAGATAAAATTCATTTGAAACATTCAATTATTTTAAATTAATACTTTGTGCAAAATGTTTGTGGAACTTTTCAATGAAATAATTTCATGAAGCAGAAAATTTTTCTTTTGTGTAACAGGTTTCTAAAAGGAATATTTTATCACAGCCTAAAAGGAATGTTTGGGACCTTTAATTACCAGAAAGGCTATAAGCTTTGATTTACAATAATTACTGGAGTAAATACCAATATTTACTCCATTACTGCTAATTTAAATCTCCAAAAAAACGTTAGCTTTACAATTAAATGTTTAACTAAATCAAATGGTATATTTGACTGCACTGAAAGAAAGTTTTAATAAGGTCTGTTTAAATTTTTGCTCAAGCAAAATCATTCTGTGTTATCAAAACAGCAATAACTTACATTTTTCAGACCTTAGCCTGCCCATAAGCATCACATCTGATGGTTTCATGAATCTGAACACTGACATAACATCCAGAAAAGCTACAGAAAAAGAAAAATTGGATTTCAAAGAACTGGGTCACTTTATGCTCAAATATATTAAGCAAAAATAATACTTCAATGGACAGCTTTAGCAAAATACCTCGAATACCACATACCATCAAGGCATGCATACCACAGCTTTTGGTGTCTCATGATGCATTTAAATTTATGTCTTATTCATCACAAAAGTTTTATCAAACACACATTTATTGTAATTGCCCTAAACTGAACCAATTCTGGTTTTAAAACTGGTTAAAATCTTTTATCCTTTCTAAATATGTAGTCTCATAAGTAAGTGCAATTCATACTTTTCAATTTGATTATAAGAAAGCTGAAGAAAAAATAACACGGATGGTAAGGCTGACAAAACAATCAAAGTGACAACCACAAGTTCATCTTGAAATTTCAAAATTATAAACTTGAAAATACTAAAAAAACTGATGTGGTAAATATTTTCCCTGTCGCACCACTTTGCTAGATCATAATTTAACAAAAACATTATATTTAAAATATGCAAAACTACAAGACTAAATTTTTTTAATAATTTTGCACAACCAGCACCTATTATGCAAACAACCATTAGAACAGGACTAGTTGGTATGGAGATAAAAACATTTTCTAAAGCTTCACAATGTGATGTGTTTCTTTTCTACTTCTGTTCTAAGAATAAACAAGAAGCAGTATTTGAGAAACATTTCTTTGGCAACTTTGAAGGGTTAACAATTTCAAATAAAACGAGGAAAAGATAGGTTTTTCATTACTGTTATACCCTTGGAAGTTTTGAAGAATCTTGTAGATGAGAATTACAATGAATTTGTAAGAAGAATTTCGTAGATAAGAATTTGTAGATAAGCCCACCGACTGCCATAAATTTGTATGATTAAGGTTAACTATAAACTTGAGTTTATTTAATGAGAAATGCACAATAGTTTCAGCTACACTTCTGCAAGTAAATTTAAACGCTACCAATGTTTCTGCTCTCCCTTAATCACTTATGTATAGAAAGTGTTTTAAATTCTAAAGGAAATGAAGTATGTTGAGCATATATAGTATAATGGTTCACTTACGCAGTTTCTTGACACTGTTCAGTACTTCCTGTGGTCCAGGCTTTCGGTCATTTTGTACTTTGACAGGAGGAGGGAGCTTAACTGTCACAAAAGAAATGATATAACAATCAGATGCAACTATTAAATAAAAAATTCCATAATAAAAATATTTCAATAAGGCTTCATGAACTACAAATAAAAAGCTCTCCTAAACACGCATACAGCCTAGATATCTGCTTTTTTCAAGCAGTAGAAAATATGTCATCATTTTTCTTTAAACATTATTCCTTTCTTACAAAAAAATTGTTGTTGTTTTATCTAATGAATTCTTGAAGTTCTTAGAAACCAGGCAATAAATATTGCTTTGGAGGAGATGAAGAACTCCTCAGAGGAGGGACTAAAATGTTTTCTTGAAAAGATGCAGAATGCAGGGACTAAAATGTTTTCTTAAAATGCAGAAAATGAAACTAATCTCCACTGACATTTTTTTTAACTCATACACAAAGAAACTCAAAAAAGACTGGATATCAACCCCTACCTGGAGACACAGGAGATTACTTATGCCCATTTCCACACTGATGCTAATAGTTAAACATGGGCAGAAACACCCAAGCAAACATCATTATCATTTCTTCAATCATCCAAGCTAATATTCATTCAGATAAGCAAATAAGCATTCAATAATTTTTCTTATTTGTATTTCAAATGGTTTTTAGGACATTTAATTTTAATTGTTGTTGCTAAGTTTGATTGGTTTCCTTTGCTGTTTGCCAAGAAAAATGTAGGATATTCTTTACTCTTCAAAATGGCTCTTTGGGATAGTGACTTGCTTTTCCCTGTCTGCATTTTCCCTGCTTTTGCCTAATCTGAGACAGTGTTTAGTCTGGCATTGATTATGCTGCTGCATTGGCACATAATAGCATCTGTACCTTGAAAAACACATCTTCTAAAGCAGCTTTAATGGCTCCAAATGAAACCTCAGTTTAGGCTGGTCATTCAAAATCTTATATATTGCAGGAAATATCTATACCACTTTCATTGTATAATTAGGGGAGTTAGAAGAATACTTGATCAAATCTCAGAATTATGGAGTTTCAACAGAGTTTCTTCAAAAATATTATATTGTACAGAAACAAGAGTTTATCCCACAAAAGTTAATCATTCTCCTTTACATCTGCTTTCAGGAAACCTGCTGGTGGCAAATTTAAATATTTAGCAATTTGTTCTTTTGAGTGTATTGAGTATTGATGAACCTGAGACAAATCAATTGCTTGTCAAAAATGACAAAACTACTCCAAACAATTACAGAAGCAATTAAGGGGATAAGTTAAAAAGACTTTGAAAAATTTTGGGGTTCAAGAAATACGCCATAAAATGTAAAAAAAGAACTGAGATCTAGCTAAAACTTGTTGTTTTGCACATTTTCTGAAGATTGAGTCTCTTTCAAAGCTTGATAATTTAAGGCTTCATAAATGGTTGATTTACAAAAAAGCCCTTAGAAAGGTTTTTTCACTGCTTGATGATTTAAAAGTTGTCATGTATTTTAGGACTATGCATTGCAAAGATCAGCTACAATCTTAAAAAAAGCAAAAATACTGTTTCAGTATGATTGTCTTAGTTTGTTTTTGTCATATCTGAATTCAATAAACAACAGAAATATGGAATAAGAACATGACAGAAAAACACACCTGGTTGAGATTGAACAGTTTTCTTGTTGCTTTGATTTTGGCTTTTTTCTTCAACTATTTGCACAAAAAAGAAGATGTCAAGTTCATAATTAGCAATTTTATTTGAGGTTTTCATAATGTTTACAGGCATTTAAATAAAAAGTCTAGTTATATTGTGAAACTACCAAAATATTCATTTTCCACAATAAAATAATATGAAATTGTTTTGTTACTTACAAAATTTTCCTTCTCCATCTATCCTGCCATGTCCATTGTTATTGAGATAGTTTAACAGCAACTGGTCGCTACTTCTTGGTTGTCCTTCAATTTCAAATAAAATAACTTCATACAATAAATCAAGAAGGAAAAGAAGGAGGAAAAACTTTACATCTCTTTCTGTTTTATGTTTTATCTTCTCAAGTCATGGAGCCTTTGTGACCTAGTCAATAAGTAGACACGGTAGCACAGACCAGGGACGTGTTTTCAATATTTAGCTGCTATTATTATTTATGGCTGTTAATATTTATGAAAAACTCTCCTAGGCATTGTGAGATAGCACAGGATGTAGAAGTCACTCCGCGACTGCATTATTGTTAGGTACTAGGAAACATTCATGCCAAATTTTAAACTTAAAGGAGGCCAATTCAATAATGTTCTTATCCATCGTGTTAAACTGGATATATCTTTCATACTTATCATGTGGGAATGTTGCTAAAGGCAGTTAATTTTAAATTTAATCAGTCAGGCGTTCAAATATGCTATTATTTGTTTGCCCTAACCTGAAAAGTCTACCAACACGCACTAGGTAAGAACTACTTTTTAAACGTAGAATATGGTTAATTAAGGGGCTAGAGTGTTGCCTACAAGTTTGGCACTCCTTGTGAGTGTTACTGAGGGCTAAAAGACAAGGGGTTCTCTGACTGAAGTTGCAAAACCCCCCATCACCCTGTATGAGCACTGACAACCGAATCTAGTTGACCCGCCTGTTTACATTCTAACGCAGTGGAAAGTGTGCCTTTAGCTAGAATGTTTTTCAAAATTCTTCGGTACATACTCTAGGAAACATGAATGATCTGATAAGAATGATATTCTACGAAATATCTGATGTTACTCTTTGACAACAATCGGTTTTCTATCTAACAAATATTTCTCAATGGCGTTTCGAAATTCAGTGCATTCAAACGCCGCGTGGTTGTAGGCAATGTAACTTGAACTATCTCTAGCAATTTCTTACCTCTCATCAAAACCATTACATTTAGTGAACAAACGGCAAGTGCGCAAATGCCAATAATTCTCCAGAACCATGTTTCAGTACGACCCAAAGCCATATCAAAGTAGTTACTCGCTCATAATATGTTGAATGCAACGGAATGCAAGTTAGGCCACGAATTACAGACAGGCCTACGATCGATTATTTGTGTTTAACCACTAATTGTATCTGAAGTCTCAAAGAATGAGGTCTCTCGTCCATTCAAAACTGGAATTTAATTAATATGATTTATTTTTCAAATCACGCTTGGTTCAAGTAGCAATGTCAGTGACTACCGTACCGCAACGCAACTTCTAGCTTCCTAACATCCAACAGAAACTTCGTTGTAAAAAAGCATACGAGACGCAACAAGAGGCCGTGCATCATCATCATCATCACTTAGTCACATCTGTTTTAGAACAGTTTCCAAGGTGTGGGCGACATCTATAAGAATCTATATAGTAATGTTTTGTTCCATGTATGTTCTCACTGTGATTAAACAACAATAAATTAGAATAAAATTACAATGGCAAATTGATAAAATTAGTAGCCTCGTCAACAGTCGTAAAGTCGTATGTTCTCGCAATCAGTAGGCCAGTCTTTAACAAGCACTGTTCTAAAAAACAAGACGTAGTAACCAGGGGGCGCGAGGGGCACGTGCCCCCCTCTTTTCAAAAACAGAGGTTAAGTACCTGCTTTTCCACCATAACTGATAACATAACGTAACAAAACAGCTTTTAATTTTACATTTCCAATCTACATTTACGCATAATAAAAGTGGATAGAAAAGGTTAATCCGTGAGACAAATCGTGGGATAGGGCAAAACACTAAGGAGACAATCAATCAATCCAAAGGTTTGACAAGAAAGGAATGATGAAATTAAGAGATAGCCTATATGAATGACAGAAAATGTTCACAATGTAAAAATAAGCACTATTGCCTATGCACAATCCTTGGTTCCTATAGATACCGTATTCTTGAAATATCAAATAAAAGCATACATTCTCTCCCTTGATAGAACTCCTACGGGATTGCGGAGGGGTTACAGGAAAAGGAAGAATAATCAGACCCTCTTGGCTTCTTGATTTTTGGAAGCTTTCACAAATCATTCAGTAACAGTACCCTTTTATTTATTGATGTATCGAAACTGGGGTATGATTTATAGAAACTGTTAGGAAATGTTTCGTTGTTTCAATAAAGCGAAAGCTATTTTTTGCATTTCTTCTGTAATTCAAAAACTTCAGCCTCTGCTTGTTTTTTTGTGTGTTCTTGATTTTTTATCAAATTTGAGGCTTGTGCAAATCACCTTAATCCGCCCATTCGATAAGAAAAGTATTACGTTTGCAGAAAAAGTTGTTATTGCGGTACCACGAAATCCATTGCTTTGTATTGAAATCAATCCCAACTCCCTGTTTATTCTAAACCCTCTATTAGTTGGTTGTATGGATGATTCTCCCAGAAGATTTTCTTGTCGATTTTTTACGAAAATACACGAGGGCGATATAAAGGATGCTTCTTTCTGGATTCTCAATCAAAATATCAAGGCACGGTGGAAATCAGGGTAAATGTTTACACGCAAACTTCTCGGTTCACGGTTTAGATTGAACTAATATTTTCAACAGGTTCAACGGAAGCCATGGTGACCATAATTTTTTAAATACATTCGTAATAAAGGCAATGGCAAATAGCTATGTTATCGATTGGGAAACATTCCGGGTGCTGTTCATAAAGCTAACAAATAATGTCAATTCTTTTTGTATTTTTTATTGAGCACTATTTACTGTTGTAAAAGGATAGAATTTCGTGAAGGAAACTTTCGCGTGCTTGCTGTTTGAATTTTATTTGCCTGCTTGACTTTCGTTCACACCAGTGGCGGCGCCAGCTACTGCCGAGTGGGAGGGTAATGGGCGTGGTCTCACTGACCACGCCCTAATCGCCTCGTTCCAGTGCTTTGTACCAGGTCAAATTTCCTTAGAAATTTGATCTACCCCTACCTAGTGCTTTTTAACCCGTTTTTAGAAGAAATATGTAGACCATGTTTCGATAAAAGTTGGGGGGGGGGTAATTACCCCCCCCATACCACCCCCTGGCGCCGCCACTGGTTCACACCTTGGCTAATTTCAATTGAACATCCTGTCTTTTGATCTGCACCCTTAATCTGTTTTCTTTAATCATCCTAATTAGCTTAAGTAATTCAGTCGTTTAATTTAGTCGCTAGAGTTTAGACGTGATTTTGGATGTTCAGATAGCCGTTGTCAATTCGGGAAGTTTGAAGCATACCAGTTTTGCCGAAGTGAGCGTTTAGCCGAAGTGAGATAACTTCATTTCAAATAACATAACATTTCATCAATCAAAATCACTACTAATTACACTTCAACAACTCATAACCAATCTCAATAAAATAGTTTAAACACTCCCTTATGTTACAATTAGTGAACGTATCTATGGTTATCAAAATAAACAAACTAAATACAATCAAAGTGGAATAATTTAAGTAAATATGATACGCGCTAAATTTCCCACGGCATAATATAAAAGAACTGTGAACGCATTATGGTAAATTATCCTCTAGTTAGTTATAAAACAGATATGCGCAGTTACATAAGCATACGCAGTAACAGCAAACTTACACAACACGAACACAAGCCTGTAAAATCCTCGTAAATTCAGTGGTTTTACACCGTTCGTCTCTATAAAACATAGGGAAAATATTATAAGGTAAAGTTTCTGGGAAAACATGCGTAACTGGCTGATAACCTGGGGGGGGGGGGTAATTTCCACACACACTGGTACAGGATGTGGAGTTTTTGTGGTACCTTTTTCAAGTAAAAAAAAATTTTGGGTAACAGTTTTGGTAAGATTAAACAGAGTCATAAATTTTGGGACTTATTTTAAGCATGATCTTAAATTTGGGGTATCATTTTTAAAAGAAAGGTAATATGTTCTTATTAAGTTGAGTTGTTTGATCTTTACAAATTTGAATTAAATTTAAGGGTACGTATTTCATATATTATCTGAATTTTGGGGTAGGGTTTTTGCAAAATTTATATATGTAGTGGGTAGCACAGTATATATGAGTAGTGGATAGCACAGCAGTGCGGAAATTCAGGCTTTCATTTGGGGGGGCCCAGGCCTACGATTTTCCGACAAGATAACATCATGGACCATGTATAATTTCAAAGAAACTGATAAAAAAAGTTGATTTTTTTGACGAGACTCTTTAGAAATCTTTGCTGACCACGCCATAATTAAGTAGCAAGAAGAACAATCCATTTATGATTTTTGATATCAAGATCGATATCTCATCTAAGGCAATTGATGATACAAGAGGTAGACCGATAACACTTTTGACAAATCGTACGTTCATTTTATGCATTTATCTTGTTTTCGTCAGTGAGAAATACGTTTGAAAATAACTTTTGTTCAGAAGAATCCGATAGAAATTTTGGCTGATCTTTACGGAATTGAAATTAAATACACAGTTCACAAGCAGTTTTGATTTTGGTCAGATATTGTTTGATTGATTATTTGGTAATGGCTAATATTTTATCAGCTATGCTATGTTCAAATTTTGCAAAAAGGGCACAAAGAGGTTATAAAGGCCCCTGGGGTAAAAAAAAGGGAAACGTGGATCACCTGCGAGCGAAGCGAGCAGAGAATTTGGCAATTACGCCCCTTAGATTAGCTTAAAATTCCTTTTCAGAACGATTTCTTGGAGTAATTTCGACACGTTAAACGGTTGTCAATTATCCGACGAAAGCCCGAATTTTCCGACGACGTCGCTGATTGGGGGGCCCGAGCCCCCGCAAACCCCCATAATTTCCGCCACTGTAGCACAGTTGCCTCTGTGGAGAAAATTCTACAACTGAAGAATGCCTGAGTCTTCTCATTTGATAGAAAGGCCCTCAAAAACAAAATGCCATCTTAAAAATCAACAAGCTCTTGTCTTGCTCCGTTACCTGTCACCCTACAATCTTGGTATTGTGGTCCAGAGGGCTAAATATGTAAGAACTGTAAATCGCCTTCGAATGGGTGCCACTGAATGAACAATAAATTGGAATACTTATTGATTGCTCACACGCACAGAACACCTTTAGCTTACAACTTTCCGCGTCGCACAAATTTCCCAAGAATGAAACAGAAAGAGCAAATTTTTACGAACATAGATCGGACAAATCCCTACAAAAAATGTACAAGAAAGTAAACGCCAAAAATCTCTGAAGATAGTTTTTGTAAAGTTTTTTTCGCTCATCTTTTGAAATGAGGTACAGCGAAGATTTTCAAAAACTGAAACTTAAAACATAATTTGCAAAATGGCCCTCGGTTCTAGGATTTAAAAGACTTATGCTGAGACAGGTAACAGGCAATATGTGATGTTAGTTCATCAAAGCTATAATAAAATTTTGCCGCGCTCAAACGCACGTGGCTTTTTTGTACAGACTAACATATTTACTGGGGGGGGGGGGGGAAGCCAATTGTTCCTTCAGTCACAGAGACTTTCAAATGTTTAAAACAGTAGGCAAAACACAAGTTTTAGTTGAACAATCGCGCAGTGAACAATCCCCTGCGCAAAGAAACGTTATTAACATTTCCGAGAAATCATACACACATCCGTAAAATTACCCCAAACATTTTTATGCATAAAAATTATTGTTTTACCGGTCTGTCATGAAGTGCTCGATGCCGTATAGACAGAGCTATAAACACTTTGGGGTGGGGGGGGGGGGGGTATAAAACAGGATGGTTCTAAGTTGCCTTACCTACAACCGTCCTGTTGTATAAACCAAAGCGCAATTTAAAATGTTCTTTCCACGTACTTAATTTACTGTTTATACGATATTTTGGTTCACGAAAAGTACAGATACAAGGCTGCTTCCCAAATCTTTCACACAGTTTCAAGCAATATGCGGTTATTTAAAATCGATCGGGGAGGCATCTTGCATCACACCCTGTTGCCACAAGAAACCAGCTGAAAAAGCTATTCAGGGTGAAGCTGGTGAAGCTTAATTAGCCTACAATTCTTTTTGAGCGCCTATTCATATATTGAAGAAGTAACACTCGTTCCGTGTACATTTGACAGCGCCAAAAATAACAATTTCAAGATCATAACTAGAAAGATAGTCGATATGATCTGGCGAGAAAGGCTCATAAAGTTAAGCCCATCGAAAGCAATAAAAACATGTCCTCCTTTTTTCGAAAAATATTGCAAATCCAGTCTAATACGAAGCCTTTCATTTCGCACCGCTTAGAACAGCTTCTATACCATACCACTGATCCTGGTACCAACCCTCTTCCCCCATTTAAAAGAATCAACACATAATGAACTGTCGATCTCCACGTCTATAACCTGGGTACCCAGAGCGGAGCGGAGTGGAGAAGCGGAGGAGCGTCAGAGGGAAAGAAAATACAGACGGCCCTCTGCTTCTCCGCTTCTCCGCTCTTCTCTTCCATTTTTTGTCCGAACTGATGTGACTCTGGCATCCAGAATACTCATCATTAGATAGACAACAATTCTACATACAGGTCATTTTTAAAATATAACATTTTCTTTTTTAAGCAACAAGAACTTTTATCCATTAATTATCGTTATGAACCGAATGTATTTAGCGGTTTTTAACTTACTATGTTAAGGTGGCTACTAAATAGTCAGATGATATTGTTGTTGTTTTTTGCCATCTCCTTTATTCATTTGGGTTTTAACCGTATCAGTGTAAATTCTTAAATCATTCCTGCAAATACTTTTTATGTGAATCTTGATGATAAAGTATTCCTGTTTCATGAAATTCAAATTTTCCACTTCCCAATGACTTTCATCGGAGATAGATCTAAACTGACGAAACCCTAAGGGGGCAGTTACCCCCATGGCATGCCAAAGCGACGTCCTTTATATTACTAGGGGGTACCAGGTATTTTGGCGTGATCAGCGTATTTCTGATGCGTGAATTCGTGAATAGACATTCGCTCGTGACCTATGAATTAGCATTATTCATGGTGTGATTGCATGAAAATAATTGCTGCAAGCCAATTTGGAAATGGAGTGATTACTTTTTTATCAGCAGAAAGTCTTGGTTTCCGGTACCAGACAAGATAAATGTCTCCAAGATAGAGATTCCAAAGCCAACGGCTCGGCAAACAAAATCTACATGCAGAACATTGTCATGTAGAAGATCCCTTATCAGAAAAGATTTTGTTAAAAATTCAAGAAATTCCTCGCATTAGATTGCTTTTAAACCGATTATTGCCCAACAGACCGGCAATGTAGTACATATATTGCCCCTAACCTTTTGCATTTTTTGATCTTTCAGTTCTTGTTTTTAAAATAAACATTATATATGATTATTATCAAACTTTCTCCAAAATGAAACACTGTTCTTAGCATAATGACATTTTACCATATTTATTATGATTTTAACTTACATCACCGATTCAAAAGCTCTTTAGAATTATTTTCATGTGTCCGTTAGCACTTTTTAATTACCTTTAATGTAGCTTTCCACAATCTAACTCTATCTTGATGATATTTTTCAAAATACAGCTTCTTTATATCAATACAGATTTGCAATTAATTGCTGGAAATATATATATATGAAATGAAATAAAAATGAGATGAGAGAATGGGCGGCAGCAAATGGTGCGGCAATGAGGCAGCGCACTGTCAAGTAAGAAACGACAAACGGTAAGAGACGATGATGTTTATTGCTGTCGATCAGGAGATGGTGTTCTGGGAGCTGTTGATCAAGATTTAGTTGCTCAAAAAGAACAAAAATGATAAATACAATTAAGGCTAGAGCAGTGATGTCATGGAAGGGGGTGGCCCAGGGCGGCTCAGGATGGTTCAGCCCCCTTGTTAAAATTCAGAGGGGTTCTTGGGACGTGATCGTGAAAGTTAATTTCCAGTACCGTGAAAACGTGATTTGCCATTATTATACGCATGAATGCGTGATTCGGCATGAATACCTGGTACCCCCTTACTAGTAATTTTAAGTTAGAAGCAAAAGGATGATCGGAGAAAAAACTAATTAATTTCATAAAACTGAGGAAATTAATTTTTAGCGTCAAGATATCTACTCTGACAAACTTAAAAGCTTAAATTGGTTTCAAACTGAAAAATCTTGACGCTAAAAACAAAAAAATGAAGCCTTACCCTACTTAATTTTTTTAAGCATTAACAATAAATAAAGCAAATCTACACTAATTTCCCTCTTTGTTAAAATAATAGTCAAATTCAAACGTTAAACGGTAAGGTTAACATTTCGTTTCTTCTTTCAAACGTTAAAAACGTTTCGTTTGATTAATGTTCGTGTGATTATGTTATCAAAAAAGACTACACTTATTAGATGAAAAATATCAGAGGATGTCCTATTGTTGTCTGACTTTGACAACTTTTCAAATGATTGATCACTTATCTCAGAAGCATTACATGTGGTTAGGGGCTATAGCCAACCAAGTTCATTTGCTTATGTGCAAATATTGATAAACTGATAAAATTCTTTGTTTCAATGTCAAAGCCTGTCAGTATTAGGCAAAGTATACGTAAATATGTTACTTCCATAATATAACTGTTTATGTTCTACACGATATCTATTTAATGGGTCAAAATATTCAGGACATGGCTTGGTTCCCCCTTGATTTCTGATTAACAAGCTATGCGACATCATCTGCAAAAAACCTTCTGTCAAATTTCTAAAATTCTAGGGACCTTTTTGCTAGATTCAAAAATCGTTGAAGAGCACTTCAGAAGTGTTTCGATATCCCTTTTTAAAACGACATGTTCCTTCTCAGCTATATCAAAAATTGACCTCCTCTCCTGTAGTACAGTGATTAAACTCCTGCATACGTTATCTATATGCCACTTTGGTGATCTTCGATCAATTGGTAAGTACAATACGTGCTTACAGACAAATTGGGATGACCTTAGATCCTCTGATGGCTTGTGGTTAAATTCCAAGGAGCTTGCTCTTGAAAATGCTGACACACCTAGCTTCTCTAGTTCCATCTCCACTTCAAGAGGTTCATCCTAAAATCAAAATATTACTACATAATTATCAAATAAAGCAATGAGAATAAAAAAGGTTTTTTACAACATATTGCAGCACAATGTTCTAGTTTCAGGCATCGACAGTAAATATAACATATGAAACTGAGAAAAAAGTAAGGGAACGGTCATTAAGTATTTGCTATATGGAGGTGGACGATCTTTTGGGTGGGCCAAATTCTGCCAAACATGTCTGCGGAAATTTTTTTACAGATGCAGATAGGTTCAGACTTTAAACTTTCTCATTGGTGGCTCAAACGGTGAAATAAAAATACTGTTATAAAAAGGGTTTTTATCCTTCACAAAGTATTCACGACCTTTCAATCCCGCGACCAATCTCACAGAGTTTTTAAGTGAGCCCCATGGTTTTCCTTTCAGTTATCTAGTCAAAATTTTAAAAAGTTCAAAAGTTTATGTTCATGACGTCACACTTAAGACCTCTCCTAGTAGCTGGTGGTGGCAAAGATGCCCTCTGAAATTTCCTCAAAAATCAGTCTATGATACTCACAGCTAATGGGTTCTGATTTCTAATGGGGTCATGAAAAAGATCCTGATTTCGCTATTGGGCCACAAAGATTAAAAAGGAACCTAGGACAGGCTATTAATTATCTTGCTAAATTTTTAGATAATTGTCCACCCCAATAAAGTAGATACTTTATGACTGATCCCTAATAAGATAATTTTTTACACTTACTTTCACAGCCAAAACATACATATTGTTTTGCAGGCAAATGGCAAAAGCTATGTAGAGAGGAGCAACACGGAGGTATATTGTTCCTCTAGAAAAAAGATTTTTGGCATGCTAGCAACAAAGTGGAAGAACATTTTCATTGAAAGTGTAGCTCTTGTGTAGTATCATGGTATATAAAAAGGGTCCTAACAGACCAAAGCGCTTTAAAAGATATTAAATTTTGATCAAATCAGGTAGAGATTGGAGGAGTCTTGTAAGCACCAAAAATCCTTACCACAAGAACAGGAAACAGCCAAAAATCTCTGACTTCAGAAAGACAACCCAACACATAGACTGGTTTCTCAATCAAACTACAAATGGCATATTCTGCACGCAGTCTTCCATCTTGGTAATTGTCATCAAACTGAAGGAGGTGTTGCATTCTTCTTTTGATAAGAATCAGAAGTGGGAGTGATGGCTGGAATCTTATCAGTTCTATTAAAGAGTTATGAGAAGCCTTGAAGGACCTTAGTGAACTTTTGAAAAAAACTTTATAGTCTATGCCAATCATAGAAAGTAAAGACGACAAAATCCAGGAAAAGGAGGGATTGTTCATGGCAATCATTATAACTAAATACTTCAGGAGCTTGAAGAAATATACCCATCTTCCCTGAAGAGTATACCTGCTCTGAATAGTTCTCATCTTGTGCAATATAACAGAATTATTTGAAACTATGCAAGCTCCCCCAAGGCAAGTTGATCTTTTAATTGAACCAAAACTAAAAAATGCAAGATCAGATTCAATGCTGTCAATGGCATCTAGACCAAAAAATGCTTGAGCACAGTCTTCTATTAACACTATTCTATGCTTTTTCGCAATTTTCTTCAGTTCTGTTGTTTTGAATTTCATACCAAATAGTTGAACAACAAAGATTCCAACAGTTTTTTCACATATGTTGGATTCAATTTGGGAAATATCAGGCTGCATATTAGATAAGTCCAAATCAACTCCTTTCATGTGTATCCCATGGTATTCAGCTATTTCAGACATCTGCTTAATGTTAATGCAAGTGGCTATAATCTCAGAGTCCTGTGGATACTTCATTGCTTGTAGAAAAAGATCAAATGATGATCTAACAGAAAGAGATATAAGGATTCTCTCTGGTCCTCCAAGTAAACATTCAATTTCTTTCTGAACATTTCTATGATCTAAGAATCTGGCAGTGTTGCAAATGGTATACAGCAGATCCAGCCAAGAAATGTCTACAATGGAAAGATAATCCATAAGCAGAATTCCAAATAGAAGTTTTTCATTCAGCATATTTAATTATACAGAAGCCCACTGAGTCTAAGTTCTTAGAATAGACAGACACTGATAAAGAAGATTTGATTAAGCTGACAAGGTCATAGCCCGGGTAACATTGAGAAATGAATTGTTGTGTGACAAACCTAACAAATGCTACCTTGGCTGTATATTTACTTAAGGTAATTAATTCTGTATGTGGCAGGGTGACTATTATCCCAGACTGGAAACTTTGTCGCATGCCCACAATGTATTGCCAGCGCACTCAAATTTTTCAATGCCCACTTTTGCATATTGGCTGCGCAAAGTTCCTATTTGTTTACATTTTACATTATCAACAATACAAATCTCTTAGACGTGCATGATTTCAGGCATACAGTCGAAAATTTTCAAAATGAACTTGTCCATGCAAGAAGCAAAGTTTCCAGTCTGCCTATCACCTGGGCTAGAATGTGGGGCAAATTTTTTATTCACCAGAAGTTTATTAAAGAAAGTGTGGTCTGAAAAATTGATTAGAGTTTCTCCAGGTGCAGGCAGGCTACACAGTTCACCTAAATGTATTTTAAAATGGAATAAGTATCAAGTAGCTCGGCTGCATGTCTATTGTCTTCTGTCTATTTTGCAAGAAAATGAACTAAGCAGACATGGCGGTTGCAGTTCAGGACCAGTTTTCAGACTTGAATTAGCCATAAAAAAGTGCGATCTTCAAAAAGGGTGACCAACCGACGTACTTGTCAGTCTGAACTATCGCAAAAGGAAACAAATGAATGTACACACAAGGATAAGGAGCTGAAGCCTACAATAAGCCAATAGCACAACCAACTCACCTAACATATTCGAACAGCTCTACTGGTACAAGTAGATTCATGCAAGTATTCATCCATTTCCCGATAAGATATTATATTTAATATATACATTATATTTATATTATACCTATTATAAAAAATTAGCGGTTAGAATTCCTGCCATTAAATCGACAAACAATTAGGGCCTAAAAAGTTTTATGATGAGAACTGAAGAAAAAGGGCGATTTTTGAAAACCATACCTATGTAAAGACATCCATAAAGTTCTGGGATAAACTTCCACGAGCTGCTCTGTTTGATTTTCAAGGAAAGTTCTTCGATCTTCAGCTTAGAAGATGCCATCTTCTCACCTTCGGTGTGAATCCATAACAAATGACCCTGTAAACAAGCCTTGCAACAACAACAACAACATAATATTTCGGCAAGTGAGAAAAGACGCCCTCGCAGCTGTGCAGCGGGGAGACCTCTTGAGATCAGTGGGACAGCCCCATGCCTTCAGCCAGCGGGGGCAAAATGTGCTTTTAAGAAAGCAAAAAAAACAGGAAACATTTAAAAATGTTCATGCCATGTTCCTAAGTATGTCCCTTGCTCCTTTTTGGCATGCGTCCAGTAGCGTAGTGAGGGGAGCAAGGGGCGCCCCCTCCCCCCAATACCCAGAAAGTTCGTGTCTGAGAAAAGTGCAAATCTGCAATAAGTTAATACCTCAAGGGGGGGTTGAAATTTAAACAAAATTAAAACCTTTTGAAAGACTTCAAACAAATGACTGTAAGAAATATTCTGAGATGTGTTTTAAGCTAATCTAAAGGGCATGGTTGCAAAAATTTTCTGGAGGTCTCTCGTCTGTATCCCCACAGGATGTTTTACAATTTCCCCTCGTTTTAGGGTTTATATAGAAAGGTCCTTCGCGCTCTTAAGACATTTCCGATAAAAAAGAAGTTAAGATGCTAAAGCTCTTCAATCCTTGAAAGACTGGATTCTGAAATGCTTGTCAGGGATTTTGCAGATTTTGCTCCAAGGAAAACGGACTTAGATTGAATCTTTTAATCATTTTTAGATATTTCCTTACAACCTTATAAATTGCAATTATAATATGTATATAAGGAAGGGGAAAATAATAGAATAACGGAGTAGGTAACAACAATGAAACTATCTGGATCGTGAAAGGATGCAAGGACACTCAGTTGTGGCGCAATGGAGATGTTATTGTGCGTGGCAGTCTAATGTACCTCCACCTTTTCCTTTATTTGTTTACCTAATTCGTCTTAAAATATAACCTATAATCTAGACGATCATACCCCTCTCTGACTCAATTTATAAGGATTTAATTGATGACTACACGTAGAAAGTTACAGCTCGCGAAATTCTTGCTAGACATGGCATATTGCGTGGTTTAGTTAACATATGTCCATACCCTAAAATATGGTGCTCAACACGGTGACATCTATCTCATTCCGTAAATATGGACTCATTTGCTAAAGTATCATCATAGTATGCTTTGCTTTGCTTAACATTTGTGTTTATTATTGATACCTATTTGAGAATTCATTTCTCACGTCGAAAAATTGTTTTTATGAAATTGCTTGAATAGAGTGTAATAGAATTAATTTGCTGATTACATGTAGGTAATTATTATTACCCACGCATGTTTAGTGTATTTAAAAAAGCTTAATCATTATGATCATGGAGGGGTTGCGAGGTGTAAAGGTCAAATGTAAACGAAGCTGATAAATGATAGAAAGTTAAGTTTAAAAGACCGAGTTTCTCTTAGTGTGAAACTGCTGATTCAGTTTGCTTCGCGCACCCCCTTAGTTTCCTGGCTTTACACCTGGGATGACTATAGTTTTACAAGTAAAAATGAAATTATTGCTAAAAATTTACTTGTCTCAATTTCCAATCAGAGCTATAACTGAAATAACTCAGTGTTTCTTTTTACTGAAGAATGCAATTCATTGCCAGCAAGGATCACTCCCAGAGTTATATCAGACCCACTCGCATCCACAAGATAACATATTAGAGAAAAATGTATTAAAAGGCTACAATCATACGAGTACAAGGTGTCTTATGATCGCATTACGCGTGAATCACAGAGTCGCAACTTAAAACTTTTTTGTCCTATGTACCAAACATTGATGAATCTACCTATACGGCATCAAGCACAATATGACAGAACGGTAAAACAGTAATGTTCATGTATCCAAGTGATATATTGACACCTCAAGGAAGCTGCAGTCTCTGCGGAAATGTTGCAAACTCTTTCTGTTTAAATTGAAAAATTTCCTTCTACTGCTACCTGTTGTGAAGTCAATATATATTTCGCAGCCCAAGCCATCATGGGGGATTCCTACTCGTCCCAGTCTTCTTTCGTTATATATTCACGCCCTTTATTGTAAGGTCAAGTTTTTCGAAGTAGTGAAGTTACGATAAAGTCACGCTACAAGTTTATGATGGGCTAACAAGTTACGTTTACGTTATAGTTGTTTAAAGTCACGTTTTGTATATATTTAAAGATAAAATCAACGATATGGAGTTTCATTCACGTCTACGCTCTACCGAAGCTATGTTCAAAATACTACCAAACTCAGATATCATTAGATCTGATTATGCTAATTCTAACTGCACCCAATACTTATTTGAATTTCCTTCTTTGAAATGACTCTCCCGGCACGTAAATGTTAAAGGCTTACAATTTTAATGTTAAATGTCTACAATTTTAATACACAATTAATAGCAGTTGTCATCGTCATTCGGAAATTTTGTACCCTGGGTACCAGAGCAGCATAAATTCGAGAGCGGAAATAGAAGATAGAAGTGGAGCAGCGGAGGAGCGTCTATCTTTCTTCTCCGCTTCTCCACTTTTATCATCTATTTTCGCGCTCGAAATTTTGTGGCTCTGGACCCCAAGGTAGAAATTTTGTACCCTTCACCCTCCCAAAAATATCCGTCAATTCGCGTGCCTGCCTGATACTGTTGGTCGCACTAATTCATTGAAAACATTTATACCGAAAATATTTGCAAGGAAAGTTGAACTGAAGGACAGAACATTTATTGCTTTTCAAAACGAGGTTCATATGGCGGGAAAACTAAATTCGGCGTTAGTCGTCAGCAAGAAGTCAAAGGGTTATGAGCAAATCATGGATAAAACCAAGAAAAACACAAATTTTCAACTAGAAATTATTTCTGAAAGCCTGAGAGAGCTTCAGCAAGGTAATTTACAATAAATTTTGATAAATTTTGAAGATAGGCTCAAGTACTAAAAGTTGTCTGAGATAGGGTCCTGGAAAAAAGGGGTAAAATAAAAAAGGACATAATTTTTGTCTGCAATGGTCTATCATCAATTGTTACTAGCCATGGGAAAACATATTGAGAAGAAAACATTTTAAATAAATTACATTTTATTAGTAGAATATCTTCTCAGATGAGCACCGCCAACACAAAGGGAAAATAGATAACAAAGACAAATGCAGAAACGTATTATTAAACTTCCATGCATTTTCTGAAATCTTAATTGCAGATAGCAAAATGACAATATTTGTTCAAAAATATATCTTTCCATCTGTCTGCCAACAGTTTGTTTATTCATATTAGTCGATTTACCTCTCATATTGGTTGTACTTTTTAGAAAAACGAAAACTTGAAAACTTTCTCGACAATGAGCAGGCAAGGAGAAAAGACACAGAAACAAAGCTCAACCTCGGTAAGAACGCTGAAATCATTGATTGTTTTGCTATGATAATCTATTGAAGAGAATTTGGCTATTGAAAGCCTTATCTCTGTTTGATTGAATAATTTGGTCTGTTGCTTGGAGGTGCCATTGTTGTTTAGTGTTGTTTAGTTTTACAGAAACGAAAATTTTCATGCCTTAGTTCTTCACAGTCGTGAAGACCTAGATACAGTGATATGTCATGGCTACAACGAAACATTGACTCTACCAATTATGGCTTTTCAAGGCCTTATTTGAGACTTTTCAATAGGTAAAATTTCCGCTAAACTCGCAGCCACTTTAAAAAACCCCTCTAGTTATTTACTTTCATAAATTTCTTCGTCTTCTAGTAAATGCACGTTACAGCAATGTCCAAGAAAGGTATTCAAGATTATCAGGTATGAGTGAAGAAGTATAGACATAAAAACATGGTCCCTATAATCTATTTTACTATATATATATAAGTGTGTGTGTCTCAGACAAGCTTTCTTTCTTGCACAATGTTCTTCAAAGAAAAACAATTATATATCGATGAGAAACACAAAAAACATTAAAACACAAAAACAAGAAGTGCAAAAACATAAAAACGAGACTATAAGCTGTATTACTAATTACCATAATCTAATATTCGTGCCCATACACATGGCTTCCTAAAAACTTCTAAACCAGATGCACGTTTCTCTACAATGTCATAAAAAAATCTTAGGAACCACTTTTGGGGTACAAAACCAAAATCTTTGAATGGCATTTGACGGTTTTGACTTTAAATGTCATGGTTTTCTCTAAATTTGAATAATCATTTTACAGTGTAATCAAAATCAATAGGTAATTCAACTCTTTATATAATCGTTTGATTGAGAATTAATTATGGGAGACAAGAAATTATCTAATAATTTAGTAACTATTCCAAACAAGAAATCGCCATTTAAACAAATCTTACGTCAAACGTGTTCAGCCACAAGAGACATTGCAAGGCAGAAGATGTATGAAAGTAAAGAATTGATAAACAGGTCAGTAACAAAATGTTATTTAATTGAATTTGATTAAGATTAGATTTGTGATAGATTTTTCCAAGCTGCCATTACCAATGAACCAAAGTTTACGCTTCAAAGCATACGCCTTCAAAGATTGCTCTCTCGTCTAAATTAAAACGAACCAAAAACTCTAGGCCTACACGGAGAGGGTGTATTCAAATCTTTGCGTACTTCGGATGAAGCTTTCAAATTTTTGCATCTTTGGTAACATATTCCAGTGTTTTCAGTTATGGTTGTTACCAATACGTGAAGTAAAAACGTAAAGCAATTGTTTTCTTTTAAAATTGCCAGCCTAACAATCGCTTTTTTGTGTTGAAGGGTACTGTATAACCTGTCAACCACACCCGATTTTGAAGAAAATAGAAATAATTAGAACAGGCTAGATACTGCAGCGAAAATTGTTTCAGTGATTTTGTTACCAGAAGTTTGCATTATCTGGAGTGACCAACCTCTAAGAATCGGTTGTACATTTGATATAACATTTTGTGTGACATTTCAGAAGATTTGCTGCACTTGCACGGGCCTTACAGGAACTTGTTTTTAAGAAGCAATTATTATGATCCAGAAATATCCATGAAGTATCACTAGGGGGCACTTTTCACTCCCTGGACCGAAGCACCAATGGAGGGAGAGACGAAGAAATACAAATCGAATATGCCCATGATTTTGTTAGTAACCATTTTTATTAAACAAACTTGAAATACCTCTTTAGTTCAATATTCTAGCGTATTTTTTATAATATTGCCAGATTGCAGAGACTTCATGTTGAAAAGCAAAACCTTATTAATGATACGAGAGAAAAGATAAATTTGGGAAAGAGGCGAAGGGAGGAAATGAGGTAAGCATGGCTATGAAACCAGAGTCCAATTAAATTCTATACTTAGAAATATAATAAATAAAATTTTAATTGGTCAATGATAAAAGAGAATTAAAGAAAATATCTGGCTAATAACTCCAAAGAAGTAGGTGAAATTACATTGCCAATTTCTTATAAATTGCTTGTTCTTTCTTTCGAAATCGTATTTAGTTGGGATTAATCTAACAAAATTAAATTAAATTCTGCAGCACCGAATTTGCACAGCAACTTCAGAACCTGGCAAAGACTTTCTTTAGTGCACGCGAAGAATATGTAAGTGAAATTTATAAGACTAAATATGTCTTTTGATTTTAGTCCTCTTTACGACATTCTCCTTATTATTTACGCAGTGTTAGAGCAATTAAAAATCATAGATTGTATTTAAAACATGTGCCTTGTACCTTTTAATCGCCTCGACATGCTTTTCATTATAAACCAATTTATCAATTTTATCATTGAAATCAAAGAATGAAGCAAAACTGCATGGTGAGCAAAAAGATTTGGAGAAAAAGATACAAGAAACAAAGAATGCAGGTTTGTTCTGTGTAAAAATAGCATCACATTTCAAAATGAGGAGAATTCAGGTCACTCGTTACACAACACAAACTGATCAACATTTCAAAGGAAGAAGAATGTTTCTGTCTATTACAGACACGAGATAATCATCAACCCGATACAGATGTGCGTTAAAATGGAATAGGATTAGAATGCTTTTTCATACTGCCTTTCAGTTAGATCACTTGCATTAATCCGGTATTTTTGCTACTTAAAAGAAATTGAAAATAGTTAGGTAAGGTTGCTATGCGAAATTTTTTCTATTTGATATACACCTTCACTCGTCCTTCATTTTTAACATTGTTTACAGTTCAAGAGAGCAAACAAACAATTGATGAACTGACTGAAGAGTTTTCAAAGATCAAAGTAGAAGGTAAATTTTGTCAATATTGTCAAAGCAATTTGAAAATAAATGGGTAAGAAAACTAATGATATCAAGGAAAGTAAAAAATAGCTCGTCAAAACTTCATTTTGAAATGGTCAGCAACTAGACGAGTTGAAATGGTCAGAATAAAGAAAAAAACGGTGATAGAGATTGGCCAAGAATAAACGGAAAGAAAAGGCATCATTTTCAGCAAGGATCTGCTAACATTTGTAAAATCACTCCGTAAAATTATTTCAACGATTTTCGTATGCAGATATTTAAAATGAGAAACATAAACTAAGTACAATGTTAATAAATTTCAAAACAGCACAATTTAATGCCCAATATTACAGAACAGTTCCATGGTGAATGCACCGTCCTGTTCTGCATGCCAATGGGTGAACAGCTTCATCACGAACACTATCTAACAAACTGGTAAACAGCAATTGTCACTTAAGTATAACATGTACAATTTTTCTTACTTGTTGCAGAAGAAAAACAGGAATCAAGAGATGACTGGCCCACTGTTGATGAGGTTCAAATGGCTTTGTAAGTATAGCAGTGTTTAAATTCTGACATAAGATTAAACTTAGATCAAAATTAAATTGAGATTAAATGGATCAAAATTAAATCTTAGTTTAACGGGCATATAAATGATACAGAAATTCAAATCTAGAAGATACATGGCAAAGTGTTTCATTTGTAGTCTGGTGTGTATAATTATAAGTACAACAGCTTGAAACTAACGAAGATTAACACTAAGCAACACCAGGTATGGCACAAGAATGTCAATTGCTGTAGAATAAGCAGACAAGTTTATCTGCAAGGAACAGAGGCTGATTTTATCAGTCCACAAAGGTGATCTTGAAAGATCCATCAATTTTGGTGACTGACATTAGAGAGTTTAAGCAAACGCGACGATAACGATACTGATAACGATAGAACCTACTATCATCGTTTCCGTTATCGTTGTGGTAAAACTAAATTAAGGAAATCTATTCCTTACGAGATGGAAATCCATCCCTCACGAAAATCGAGCAGAAAGATCTCTAACAATAACCATAAAGACTGTGATTGATTAAATTTTCATTAGCGGAAAAAATATCGGATTCGCGGGTACCAAAATGTTATTTTAAAATTTGATGACGTCATAGGACAATTGTGGCGATGAGTATACTTTGATACTATTACGATTAATGCTTCCTGAGAAAAACGTTTTCACGAGGTAGCATCAGAACCTAAAGCTCTCTTATAGTTATAACTAGCATCAAATTTGATGAAACAATGACACTGTAAAATCAGTGTCATTGATCCAGTATCATTTTCAGTTAGAAGCAACATGACTTGAAGAAAACCTATAAACTTTAACTAAAAGCAGTTAAGAAAAGAAACTCCATATTCATTGACCTTCAAGACCATATTGACATTCGTATTGCATCTAAGTGTGACATTATCATTGAAAGTGACAATTAACAAAGTTTATGATTCATTCAAAGTTGGGTTATAGATTTCTACAATGGATTGTACTTCTCACACTAACAACGTACGCTTTCATAGAGAGATGTTTGAAGAAGAGGCTAATCTCGGAAAGGAAACACTTGATAAAAGTGAGGTTGATCTCAAGTTTGCAAGAGAAAAGTGAGTAACGGTCATTAATATGAGCTGCTACTTTCCGGTTGATAAAACAAGACATATGGAATGAGACACGAGGCTAGCAAAACAGTTTATGATATTACCAGCCCCGTTTTACCAAAGTTTGACTTGCCCATAAGCACTTTCCCAAGTATGGAATTCACATGAAGACACAAAAGCATGGAAATTCTAATTGATACAACGGCAAACAGCTTAATTGATGCAAGGACTTATGCTTAAATTGATGCTTAAATTCAAAAAGCGGTTGCCATAAGCACACTTCAACATAAAAGCAAACCAGTAGATTGATTTTATGAAGAATATAGTAGATTATGATTTGCAATAGAAATAAACTGATTTTCAGAGACAAAAAATGCTCAGGGATTACCTGAATATTATGAAAAACACACATTTTTTGTAAAAAAACTAAGCTAGGGATTAGTAATCAGTTTCTTAATTTTGTTGTTGATTTTAGTACCTGAAGTTTCTTAAAGGTTTCTTGACTACCAAAGTGCTAAATAAATACTTTTTAGAGTAAAAAAGAAAGACAAAAGCACAGAAAACTAAAGCTATGGCAATATATATTGACGCGAAACAAAATTTTCCAATGATATCTATTGAGCCAGAAACAGGCAAATCATTTCCAGCATCTTCAAAGACTCAGAATGATGTAAACTATTGTCTCTTAATTCTTTTGCCACCCTCGGGCTCGGTTTTTTACAAGGACTGCAGAGCATATTACAAGTTGAGGGGATTAAAAAGTTTTATTTGGGGGGGGGGGGGATGTTGAACATGCGAAAGAACAAAATAAGACGATTTTTTGTATGGTTTAACTACCTTTTATAAATTATTGAAAGGGGCTGGGCCTCCTCAGCCCCCTTGCTTCTACGGTCCCTGCGGTTTTTTAGACAATTTTCTATACAAAATGCGTGTACCATGGAAAATATTAGGGTAGGAAAATGGCAGCAGAAGTTTAATGTGTTAATGGAAAAGAAAACTGGCTAAAAAATTAACTATTAAAGCGATTGGGCTATATTTGCATTGAAACCAATAATTATACATAATCAATTTGTAGGCTGGAACTTTTGAAAGAAAGATCAAAAGAGCTTGGAATATCTAGCGAACAAGCAGAAGAGTGCTAGGTGACAAGATGATTTACATAGATCTGTTAAAACCACAAAGCTTCACAGCTGAGCTTTAAAATCATTTGCCATGCATCTAATTTGGTTTCTTCTTACAGTTAACTTATACCGTTGGACATCGTTGCATATAAAGAAATACATATACATTTATTCACTTTTTCACATCTTTTTGAATGTTCCTTTTAAATGTTCCTTTTAATTCTAAACTGCAGAGGGGCAGCAGTGTAAATAAATCGTCCTCTTACCCCTTACCCCTGTTGGGACAAAGTTTTTGCTGACGCTATTTTTACTTGTTGATTTTGGTTGAGTGTATTTCTTGCAATCTACAGGTCTATCTATATCAACGTTTGGGCTAATTTCAATGAAAACCCTGCTAATTTCAATATCCTATTTACCAATAACGCGGGGGCATGTTCCCCTGGCCCCCCTGTTGTAAAGGCCCCGTATAAGCATGCTTTAGAAGGTGGTCAAAAATTATACACTTTATAAACAACCAGGGGTGTATATGCTATTGAGACCGGTTGCTGTTACCTCGTGCGCTTCTGGCTGAGGAAGCTGTTGGCCTAAAGCTGGCGAAACCATCTCTATCTGCGTCCAAAATTTATGACTGTGTATATCATTATTTCACAGAAATTTGTTAAAACTGAAAACTTTATATCAAAATGATGAAATATAATCATGCTTTCCTAAAACAATGAATTAATTCTTTAAGAATGTACAGACAAAAATTTGAAACAAAGAACTGAAGTAAAGTGTGTGATGCTATGAAGGTTTAATGATATCGAAAAAGACAAAAAATTGTCAAAAAATATACATAATGCATGGGATGAGTAATATGAAAAATTGGAAAATTGGAATGTTATTAGTATGAATACATTGCGAAAGCTTTATTGCAACCTATCGATAAAAAAATCAGTTATTGGTAAAAATGAATTGTCCCTTGACAAGATAATCTGATAATCTGAATGGGATGTACTCTCTTCTTTATAAATTAGGGTTACCATGGAGAAACAGTCGAAATATTAGGGAAAATTAAAACAAAGTCGAAATCCTTTAGGAGAAAAGCTAGATATCGGGAGATTTCGGGAAAAGCTCTCTGAATAAATACACAATAGTCACACGAAAGCAAAGGTTGTTGTCTGATGCATACATGATCTATTTGAAAACGTCTTAGCTATGTATAAAAACCGAGTTGAGGAAGAAAATATGGTTTAAAATTCAAGTGGATTGAGGTTAGATAATGCAAAAGCTTGGATGACACACCATTGCTTCAAACTATTTAAGCATATAAAAAAAATCAATATATCTTCTAATTTGTTAACATTGCATATTACCTATTCAAGCGTCTCTCTTTTGATGTCTGTTGTTTGGTCTGTCTTGCTGATACTGTAAGGTTTTATGGCTGTTATCTTCTCTAGAATTTGCCGTGCTAGGGTGGTTAAGCGATGTTAAAATCCCGGCTTGATATCTTTAGCGAGCATTACCCTGTCCAGGAATAGGAAGAACACTGACAGAACCAACAGAAAAATCTTTACTAATCAAGATATGTTTCAAAAAAGACAAAGATACCAATTTGCCATTATTAACATTGCTATAAAAGCTAAATAAACCCCAATCGTTTAAATGAACAATTATAAATAACTATCCCCATCAGTTTGTTAAATAACCGAACTGTCAAAATCGATTAAAAACTCGACAATAATTAATTCAAAAATTTATAACAAGAAGTACTTCAAACCTTCGGATAAAATACGAAATCCAGGAGTCAAATATTTGATGCCTAGTATTGACGGAATTTACAAACAGATCAAAATCTTGAAAAGCTTACGTTTATCATTTCCAGAAATAGCGCGTTTTTCTAGTATAAATGCGAGGCCTTATGTCCAAATAATGTGACTGACGCTTTACGATGAAAGATTTTACCATCAAAATTGTAAAAGTAGTGCACGAAAAATGGCAATATTTTAAAAATGCTTGACTCTTTTTAAGATTGTATTTTCATGGATCTTTTACGGCCTCTTCTGTACACAAACCAGAAATCAACGCTGTTATTGGGCAGGGTAACCAAATTTTGGCGATTTTTAGTGCTACATTAAAAAACCAGTAGATGCAATTCGCGAGTCAAGAACCCCAAAAAAATAATGTTCTACATTGGGATCTGCAGTTATTTCATAGATTTTCTAGACCAGTTATTCTTTCTGGCAAACCAAAACATATAAGATACTGAAAATATTTGCTAATAAAAAACCGAATATTAACTGCTGAATTAGGACTAGGAGCAAGAGCATTGTCCTTGTGGCTGCACTTTTTCCTCACCTTTTGTCTTTTCTTCGTTAACGATAGTTACCAGAGGTCGCTGCCTGAAATATTCCAAAGCTTCATATGCACTTTCTACACAGATGTTGTAGGCAGGGTGTGTCGGTTTCTAAGGCCATAAAATAATGAATAAGTGAGAAAATTCATATAAAAACAGTTAAAGTTACTAAGACAGCTTCAACAGAACGCAGTTAAAGTTCATGTGTCATATATCATAGGTCAGAAGTCGAAGGTTACGACGACATAGAAGTAAGAAATAAGTACGAACGTTAGTCACGGAATAAGTACGAATTTGTAAGGGATACTTATGGGCTGAAAAAGCGGGTAAAATCATTTGAGAATTTGAAGTGTCTATGCAACGAAATTCTATATCCTGTTTTCCTTAAGAGTTACATTTCCCCATCTTTCCCGATACGTTTGACACCAAAATTGTCATAACTTGACCAGCGAAAGTGGGTTTAATCAGAGTTTGAAATTAGGTAGTGCTTGCGAAAAACAAGGTTTTTGTGACGTCACAGTGATGAGTCGGCTCGACAGCAACCAGGAAACTGCGGTTGTACAGAATCGGTAGTCGTTTAGTGCGCTCATATAAAAGTTGGTTTTGTCTGTTAATTTCATAGTTCTAGTGTACATCGGAACAACGATCGAGGATCTAAATAAACTATCTATCTACAGTGAATCGGAGGCGGACTACAGAGTCGTGAATATTGACCTGATGACAAATAGTTTAGAATGCATTTAAAAATAAGTTGCATGCATATGCCTGTGTGTTTAAAACCTAGGCATGTCCCTAGTTACCTATCATTTTAGCATGACGAACAAGCAGTTTCTTTTAATAACCATTGGCATACATTTTCCGATGAGAAGGCCAGAGCCCCCTCCCACGCCCCCCCCCCCTGAATTCCGCCACTGTAAACAATTTTAACTCTACCTATTTGACTCCCAATTTACCTATTCTGCCCTCTTTGCTTTTTGTTCCTAAAGCCTAAATTTTCCCATCCTCTTTCAATTCAAAGCCTATCGTTTAATTTACGAGTTTTACGATGATAGCCCATTACCCGTAGAAAGGCTAACAACCCTAACTCGATGTAAAATCAGGGAAATTGTCAACCTACTTGCTTTCGTTCTCGAGATATTAGACCTGTATCTTTTTATTTCGCAATATCGATGGTTGAAACAGCGTCATCTAGCTGTCTACTTCTGACACAGAGCTCTTCTGGCTAGATCTCTTCACAGAATAATTCTGTGATCTTTTCTTCTTGAAAACCAGCTCTCCTCAAAGTGTATTGAGCACAAGGAAGAGTAATTTGAAGGGGGTAAAGTCAGGTCAGTGCCCCCTAACAAAACGCACCCATAGATGGTGCCTCCTTTTTCTTCCGGCAAATAGTAAAACGGTACACCTTCTGTGAACTGGGTGTTTGTGCAGCTGGTCCCAACGTATTATTTAGTAACGCGAGAACTACCGCTTTTTGAAGCACGCTTCGAAGTTGCCATGCTTGCAATGCCTGAAAACCCAAATGGTTTCACATCGACTCATCACTGTGACGTCACAGCGGGAAATAAAATTTCACAATACAACTGCAAAATGTGCATACCTTGAGACTCATTAAAAAAGAACCATTCAACTTACCGGAACTCTATTTTTGTATAAGCACAAGGGTGAAGGATTCTATATATTTCCTTTAAAATATTAAAATGGTAAATTTCGCTGCATAGGCACTTTAAAGAACACATTAAAGGTAATTTTTGTTAATGTTAGTATCCTGCAAAGCTTGATAGGTTTCTTACCAGCAAATTTTTATTTGAACCGACAACTTTCGTATTTTGGACTTCGTCTCCTATGAAATTCTGGGCGATCGAAAGGCCACTCAAACAGTAACATGTATGATAAAAATCACGTGACCTAAAAGGACAAGATGTTAAGTAGGATTTACCTTCTCGGAGAAATCTTAAAAAATTGAATAAGTTGGTATCACACCATTTTGGGATTTACCCAAATACATTATATAAGAACAAAAGTTATAAAAATTAAACGAAATTAGTAGAAATAAAACACGCAAGTTGATAACTCACTTTCCTGGTTTGTCTAGGAGCCCGCCATTAAAATTTTGGCACCCAAGAAGAACATACTGTTGAAGTGCATCTGAAAAGTTTGTGAAATGATTAAGCAAATAAATTATTTTAGCAAATAGTAATTTATCTGCACGATTGTCTTGACAAAAGATGAGTTGAAGGACTGAGTTTATAAAGTAGCAAAGACCAAGCTGCACGAGCTTAAAATTTTACTTAGGTATCGAAATACAAACTGGTAGGATAAAAGACCCTGTCTTACAGGTTTCGATCAAAATACTTGATTTTGAAACAAAATTAATTAAAAATTAGGCCTGCTCAATCTGACTTTCAAATCGCAAGGAAATGTTATCCTGGTAGCCTTAGACAAACTAGCCAAATTGTGCGAAAAACTCAATGGCGATGTGTTTCGGATAATAGGAAGAGCCTGGTCGTCGTTTTAGAATTAATTTACATAAAAATAAAAAAACCGGCATATTTTCAATAGGTTATTGGCACTGATTGGACAATCTTCACAGTCAAGTGCTTGCGTTTCTGATTGGCCTACTTCGATCCACAAATCGGTATATATATTTCTTACCTTAGAGTTTTTAACCTGAGAAAGACGTGTCAGACAAAAAGCTTAAGTATGTTTCGAAATGTTTGCTTTTTTAAAAGTCTTTGTCTAATTCTGTACTGCCTAAAAATTGATTGCGAATTTTTACTCTTTGTATAGATCCTCATGAATAGGGCGTTGCTTTTGGTCGCAATGACTCACCCTGATTAAAAAGCCATTCCTCTTGACTAAGTTCTTCATCATCATACATTTGCAGCACATTGTGCAGAATAGGAAATAGGCCACCTTGCCAAAACGAGTAGCACCCATCAACAAGCTTGTTCGTCCTTCCCTGAAAAACATGGCAAGGAAATTTGAATCTAACATGTCATATTTTCTTAAGCTGATCTTTGGTACACTAAAATTCGCACATGTATTCCTTCCCCTATTCATTAATTCACTGAATCTTCACAAAAAAGAGACAGCCTTGCTAGACAATTTCTGGAAAGGTGAAAGGTAAAGTCAAAATTAATATAGTTTTATTAACCGACTTATTGGAAAACGAAACAAGAATTTAAAATTTCTTTAAGAAACATTATCGCATTCGTTGTTGAATTTAAACATTTATCTTGCAAATTTTTCAATAGACAATAACAAATTTCTCTAGAGTAAGAGCGACTTGTTTGATTGAATCTAAAAAGTCTGCAAAAATGTCTGCAAGAAAAATGAATGTACATAGAAAATAGTGAAACCATTCTCAGTAAGTACAATAGACATTTTAAACAGGCATCAGTAGGCCCTTGGTGATGACCTTGAAAGCTCTCTAAATATTTCTCACTTAAAAAAGTTTCGTTATGCCTACCTGAAATCCACCTTCAAGTCGCATTTGTCTGTTTGCTACCCAGCGCTGACAACATAAAATTTGCAGATCATGATTCTCATCATCAAATTGTTATAAAAGAATCATATATTGCCTGATTAAGAGAACCTACCATATAAAAATTGGCGTTAGGTATGGATAACAGAAGAGGAGCAGGGACTGCACGCCCACCCTTAAACTGGACAAATATTCAAATTGTGCTCGCCGTTTTGAGGACACTTTTACAAAAATTGATAGATACAAGCTACTGCTAGTCAGACGATTAATGGATGACTTACCAGCAAACTCTTGATGTTAGCTTTGTTTTCGCTTCCTAGCAAGGCAAGGGCGGCAAAACCACAGAATGCATATCCACCGTGGGCTTCAAGCCCTGAAAGATGACAAAATATGGAACTCAAATCGGCGTAAATAAATCATACTGAAGACCAAAAAAAGCTAATAAAACAAACAGTCAAAATTAAGGCTTAAACTAGCATTTCAGCATTTTGTATCGATCACTGCTTCCAAAAGTGAATATTAAAAACAGACATGAAGAACTCCAAAAAATTTGCTAAAATGACTAAAATGAGGTCTACCTGGCAGGCCTGAAAATCCGCCCTCATACGTCTGACAACTGCAATCGAAAGAATGCGAGTCATAGTATTGCTATAATGTGAATATGGAAAGTACAGTACTTGCTTTGAAATACATCTGCCTAACCAATGTAGAGCAGATAGTTCGGAAACATTGGAAACCTTTATTTGATGAAAATTTATTCAAAACAGAATCGAGTTGGAAGATTTCTACACAATATGTGCAAATTTAGACACCAGAAAAAACAATAATTATAAAAAGTGAAAATATTTAGCTTGATTAAAGTCCCATGTATAATGAATTATTATATTTAGGACTTACTGTAGAACGATTATAATAAAACACATGAAAACGAAGTTAAAAGTCAGATTTACATTAGAAACTGCAGCAAAATTTTAACACATTAAACTCTGAAACGCAACCATGAGCTTTCTGACTCTACACACAAAAACGAGTACAGCTTTGCTTATATGGCATTGAATACTACATATCAGTTAACGGTAATTCAGATGAAAACAAAATTGTAAAAATACAAATATCATCAAAACACTCGTAAATAATAACATCAAATAACTGCTTCCTCGCAGAATCCAACAATTACAAACTGGCCATTTTCATCGGTTTTTTACCCCAGGCATGTGAATTGTCGACAGTTTGGGACGATAGTCCTTCCCCTTTTGCAACACAACCTTTGCGCAGCAATGCTTACCTTGCTAGCCAATCAGCAGTCCCTTCAAACAGGCCTTCAACAATATTTGTTAGCCTTGCAACAACAACAGCACAGTATGCGCCTCTGTGATAAAGAAATAACATGGAACTTTAAACTTCTGCCGATGTGATATGAAGGTGAAGCAAAACATGGTTACCACTGAACTAAGAAGGTGAAAGCCAAATGGGGGGTCATGACACTTAAAAGCCATTACAATCGTGCTTTGGTATAATTCAGAAAGACGTTAACGTGCATAGCTCTGTCAAAACGATTATTTTTAAAAATCAATGTTCATATTATTTTTATATACTTTTACCGAACAAATCGTTTTGAAAGACAGACTGCCCTGTTACTATGAAAGTATACTGTGAGGTTCAAGAAGCAAAATGAAATCTCAAATCATTAGCCAAGAAAATGCTTTTAATGATTTGAACACGTAAATAGGAAATAAAAGGTCTACAGCCTAAGTAAATTAAATTCAACTACAAAGCTAACCAAATAGTCGATATGGAAAACAGAGGTATTTAATCTACAGTTAGAAGAACTTGAAATATGCATTGAAAGCACTCAGCACCTGATATCGACTTCTCCATCTCTATGCATTGTGAATGATCCTTCAGGAGTTCTTCTGTACATTAAAAACTGCTTTAGTGCCGGTCTAAAAAAACAAAATTTTCAGTAAGACATGGACTTGCTATAAGTCTCTCTCTAGTTCTTTATTTATTTAGTAATCTGAAAAATAAAGAAAGAAATAAAAAGAAAATGGAGAGGGAAGGATATTTTTTCAATACTCCTTTCCTCTCCTTTTTTCTTTCTTTATTTTTCAGATTACTAATAAGAGAGAGAGAGAGAGAGAGAGAGAGAGAGAGAGAGAGAGAGAGAGAGAGAGAGAGAGAGAGAGAGAGAGAGAGAGACTAGTAACAAGAAAGCCTTGACAATCATGTAAAATTTACGAATTTCGTATCAAAGATATTTTTCATACCTATCAATTATATCATAAGCTCCTTCCCAGAACCTGGCGAGTATGCAAAGAGAACAAACTGCTGCATATGTTGGTGCTAAATGAGGCATTTGCCCAGGTCCACCTGTCAAGAAGATGCTCGTTATAGTATATGACTTGAATAAGAGAACCCACACACACTGTCTACGCTCAATAGTTGTTTCAAAATGACAGGAGAAACAAAGTTTTTTACTTTAGACCAGGAGCACCTAGAGGGGGGAGCGGGGGGTAAATCGCCCCAGGGCCTTGGGGTTCAGGGGCTTTATAAAGTAATGAATTAATCAAGTGTAGCAAAAGTATGCTTGAAAATTGTAAAAAATCATAAAAAATTGGAGGAATGACTGCAAGAAATATTCTGAAATGCATTTTCCAGCTAACATGATGGGCGTGGTTACAAAAATGGTTTGCTTTTTCCGCTAGCAAGGGTCTCATTTTCAGATTTTGCCCAAAGGCTGAAATATCTACTGAAAGCCAAGAAAAGACTAATGGTTTAAATCTAAAGATGTTGATATCGAAAAACGTTTCTAATAAATATCTCCTACTTACCACCAAATCCTCCATTTTTGTCTTGACATTTATCCAAGAACCGTGCCACTCTAAAGAAACAAAGTCACCATCATCATTCACAAAGATCCTAAACCATTAAAGACCAAAGAGATGAACAATATTTTTGTAGTTGTATTTGTTTTTACCCAGCATCTGAAAGTACTTTTTAGGACACTGAGAAGCTTATGCTTAGCAAGCAGTGCCCTGGTCCTTCCTATTGATGTGACCACACCTCGTAATTCCTATGCCTGGAATTAGCGAAAGCTGGTGACTCTCCTCACACTGGGTGAAAGTTTGGTCATGCCAGGGACTTGAACCACGGGCCCTAAGGTCTGTAGTCTGTGCCTCTAATAACTGAGCAATCGCGCACATGATTGATAAGTGCAAATAATAATGGCAACTAGACAAAACATTTTGAAGTTGGTCAAGTTAACTATCAATTATTTCAATGAACCTTGATTGAAATGTAAATATAAATCTGGCATATTATAAGTCATTTTTTGCAAAGACTTCTGCAAAAACAGTGTGCCATATAACCAAAATAGCAGTATTTTGCAGAAGAGCTTTGACTCTTGGGCACACTGAAGCTTGTCAGCAAAAACAGTTCCAGACAATTATGCAGTGAATAGTGGTTTTTAACTTGCCTTTCTGCATCTTCACATGGAATCGGGACATCTAACAATTCAAGAGAATGTAAAATCCAAAAGCAAAGCCATGCACGACTTGCATCCAGACACTGCAAATGTACATAAAAATATCAGCAAAATATCAGAATATATTCTATTAAATATTTCAAAACTCAAAAAACTTGTGTTTATGAATCCAATCTTAGATGAAATCGAGCCTGAATCAAGATCTTCAAAAGGTTGACAACATATAGGAGACTGTTACTTGAAGTAATTTTTTCTCTCTTAACCCTAAAGTTTTTTACTGTTCTTTAACTGCTTGAACATAAAAAATATGCTAGACTTTATTGAACCAAATTAAGTAGCTAATGCCAGTTGTTATGATTAAAAATAGCTTACGTTTAAAATATTGTATCTATATAAAGAAGTATCATTATAAAACAGCTGATAAAAGAAAATGTATATATTACCTGATAAGAACTAGAGAGGTGATGTAATCCTTTTCTCAGATACTCAACATGTCTTTCTCTGAACAACAACAGGCTAAAACAGAAATGTATCAAAATTTATCAAGTGAATATTAACTGAATGATGCAATATCATTTTTTAATAGCAACATCAGCCATGTTTTACATATAAATTCATTGCACGACATTTATATATTGATTTATGCAGACAATTGTCATAGCCATTGCCCAGTACAGAGTTATTTGTGTGATAAAATGCTACCCTTGAAAAAATCTGTCTTTTGCACATGACAAAAGTACTTTCCACCAAATCATTGCAAGGCAAGGAAAAATAATTCCTATCTAATCAAAACCTTATAGATTTCCTAACAAAAAACTTGGTTCATTTTCACTATCAAAAGAGAAGATTTTACAGAAGACCATCTCATTAAAATCATGAATGCCAGAATATTTGTGGCAAAAAACTGTCAAATTGTCAAAGGATTCAAGATAAAACAATATTTGAATATCTTAATACAGTAAATTAATTTACCTAAATTAGATAAACAATCATTAGGATTTCAAAAAATAATTCCTATTATCCTACTTTGGCTGTAAATCTTGGACCTCCGCATATGCATTGTAGCACTTGAGCAATGACTCTTCAACATCTTCCTAAAACAAAAATAACAAGTAAAAGTTACCAAGACTAAAATCCATTCAAAAACATAATACTGAAATGGTGATAAAAAGATAAAAAGAGTATTTGGCCCAAAAGCAGCAGTGGATAAGCAATATTTCACATGTAAAAGTTACAAGCAATGGGCAGTGGTGGTGCCAGAGGAGGAAGGGGGACTATAGCCCCCATTAGCCCCCCACTGGGAATTGACACAGGGTACATCTTTCATTAAAATTTATGCACAAGATGCTCACTGACAAAGTTGCTTTAGAAACTGAAATAATTTTTCAGACTATATAGTGTGTCAGTATAAGTCGGATACCATTTTCAACTTATGTTCAATCAATCTCAGCAAATATTAATGTTGTAGTGATGAAATGCACATTTTTTTGTATTGACCCCTTAGGTTGTAAAAAGTAAAGAAGATTAAGGTAATGGTGATTATGGCCAGGGACCAGAGAAGTGGGGGGCTACAGGGGCTTTAGTTCCACCAAAAATTCCCAAATTATATTTGAAAGCATATTGAAAAATCGTCCTGCTCTTGGTTTTAGCATGTTTAGCCTCCCCCAAACGTTTTAGTCCTCTCAATCTGTAATATGCTCCACCATCCTTTATGATGGCATGGCCCAGACTGAAAAGTTTGGTCTGGAATAAGTTTTTTCCTTCATTCCACCAGCGCATTATTAAGAATCTGCAGAAAATTCTGGCACAAGATTTGTTTATTTGGTCATGTTCCCCATGAATATTCCACTATTTAAACTTCTGACTTCTGATAACAAGAAAAAACAAAGAATACAAGGTCTCCTTGAAAGCCTTAGCTTCAAATTCCATACATGATTTTGCGGGAAGTGTTCGTTATCCATAAATTTCAAAATTATTGTTCTGGCGTTTCCTGCACAGAAAAATACTTTACAGTCTGTGGCATGCCCAAAAATAAAATTCTGGTATACTTGTCACTCTTAAAATTGTAACAGAACAAATATGAAAAAACTGGAAACAATATAGCAGGGTCTCCAAGAGGGGTACTTGTCCCTGTGTTCCCTTTGAAATCAACAACGAATGTTCCAGTGTTCCCATTGAAAAATTAAAAAAAACGTTCCCTTGTTCCCTTAAACTAGTAACAACGTTTCCATGTTTCCAGTGGAGAATTTAAGTTGTTCCAATTTCCTGTACCATTTGTTGCCATGTCCCCTTATTCCCCAAAACCCTTGAGAGACCCTCATGGTAATATCAATTAATATCGAAACACACATTCACAGAGCACAATGAAAGTTCCCATTTAATGGCCTTAAACTGTAGGAGTTTAGGGCTGCAATATCTGAGTTGCTTCTCTGAGCATTATACTGATGCTCGGTCCTGCTCATTATCGATGTAGAAGTAGAAGTAGAAGGGGTTAGCCTGAGCTTTTATTGAAGCCAGAAACCCAAAACATTTATATTTGCTTTGCATACATCGCTTAAAACAAAGTTGTCCTTTGACCTGTAATTGTTGTTAGAAAACAAATAATTTTCCTGTTGTTCACAAATAAAATCATTCGAAAGACAGGAGAAACAATGAAATGAAAGAAACAAGTTTAAATCTACTAAAATTCAAATGTCTTCGGGACAGATGTTCGAATCAGATTGATTGGAAAGTCCAAAGTTAGGTCGTTTGGGTGGACGGCCTAGAAATAAAGATAAGCCCAAACTGCTATGGATGCCAATCCCTGGAGTATTCTTCAATGGTAAAGTGTTAAGGAAAAGCTACACAAATATCATACGCAACCTGGCTAACTGAAGTTTCCGTTTGAACACCGTTGTCTTTAAATTTAAGTTTGTCCGCAAGCCCAGCGAGCACGCCTGAGAATGCCGCCATCTTTGATGCATGAAAACGAATGAGAGGCCAACAACATTCAAAGGATAAAACGAGTAACCTGCGTGCAAAAAGTAGTCCACTTTTTCTCCCTTTTTCAATTTTCCGAGTCTGTAGGGTAAAAACGAGTAGCTCAAGGACATAGAAGCGCTCTAATATCGTCGGAGTAGCTTTTTTCATGGCAGATCAAACTGAAGTAAGAAAAACATATTATCCATTCAAAAAGATTCTATTAAAATCATCATGTTATTAATAAAGCCCAGCATCTACAAACCGCTAGAAATGAGACATTGGAGTTTAAACTCGATTGTCATGTTGTCAACTTAAAACTACTATGATATCATACTCCAAAAATTAATCTTGATTGACAATGTTGAGAAATTCAGTTTATACTTCCAGAAAATTAAAGGAAAAAATCCTAAGCTCTCGGGGGGGGGGGGTAACTTAATAGGTTTGACGTACAGGGACGTGCCATTATTTAGGAGTACCTTTTTTCCAAAAATTCGGAATTAGGGGGATTCAGTTTTTCAATTATGTGCGGAATTATGGGTACCATTTGAAGAAATATACAGAGTTATCGGTACCATTTTGGAAAACCAGTTAGCTAGGAACTTAGCAACATCATTAGGCATGCAAAAATCATATTTTGACAACCATGGCTATAATGGAATTGAAGCTCTTAAAGAGACAGTTTCCGGAAATGCAAATAAAAATGGTGTGCAAACAACCTGGATTACACAACCTAAAAGGGCTAAAAGTGCCAATAACTATTTTAATGGAACATTTCTTGAAATTGTAGAGCCAAGCACCAATCTTTACAATATCTATGCACATTAAATCATATTTTATGGTGGAGCAATAAAGAATACAGCTTTTCAGTACAAAAAGTGATATACATTTCAAATCCGCAAAAGATTTCATAATTCATAAAATTACCTCTTTAGTAAAATTCTATTTTAATTGTCCTAAAATTAGCAACGGTTTTTCTATATCTTGGGTTCCAATGAGAGTGGTTGCAGGTTCCTCATTTTGGTGAGCTTTTTTCAATAATCCTGTGCAAAAAGAAGAGAAATATTGCAAGTGGCGGCATTAAACGAGAGAAAGGTAGTCTTCAGTTCTCTGAATCACATATCATTTGAACATCAGCTACGAACGGAAAACTGTCACTTTTTTAAAAGGATTAACCTTAAAATGGCTAGCCTATCGATCTCCTCATTATCTACGTTTAATTGACGAAACACATCATCCGAGACATCCATTCATTGTTTAAAAGCATTTACTAGCAAGCAAAGGTTTCAAATGGATTAGAATTCCAAATACTATAAGTTACAATTCTGATCGGATATAAGAGATCGGACTAGCTTAGTTACAAATACTGAAAAACAAACCTAAAAAGTATTCTAGATTTTCTGACAGTTGGACATTGTAGAAAATCTGATACGTTATCAGATCATCTTTGGATCCGCTTTGCAAGGTGATTCTTCTCAGCACATCAATCGTTTGAGAAACAGCCTCCTGCCAATCAAGGCTTTCAAGGGGATGTTCACATGCTGGAATCAAATTCAGATTCAATGAAAAGAATTTCAAGCAACTGCACTAGAAGCTCGTAAGGAACAACATCTTACATCTTTCAAGCAACAAGCAAAGAAAACTTAACTTACCAGATACTTCAACTAAACTAAGCAATGGGGGAAGATCTTAAGTCTTAAAATGTTCTTGATTTTGAATAACGAAACAAATTAAACACCAACAAATTTGCCTGTGTAATTTTTCAAATAATTCAGTTCACAAAGACGAAACCCCAAAAAATGTTATTTTAATTCAGGAGTGACAAATCAAATGAATATGGTAGGTTAATTACCTAATTTCTAACAAGGCTTGTCCTATGAATGCATGGGAACAATGAGAAAGATAGTATTGATAGCTTTTGTAAATGTATGATCCAAATCTTCTTCTCTTTGCTACAATCATTGCCAAAATTACTTTGAACACCCAACATTTTGTGCTGTGCTTTTCTATTTTTCATTTGTTTTCCCGCATACTCGTACTACTTCCGTCCCCCTTTCCCCCAAAACAATGTCGAAAGTATAAAAAAACATCAAACAAGCCACAAGAAAAAACATACTCCATAACCCCTTTCTTTTTTATTGCAAATCAACATTGTTCCTAGGGGGAGAGAGGGGTGGCTGAATTTGCCTTTGAAAACCTACGTTAGTGTCCCAAGACTTTTGGCAGTGATTGTACTACAAAACCAGCCAAATTGACATAAATTAAGATGGTAAAATCTAATGTACCTTTAACTACCTGATGGCCTCGGACAAATTTTCTCGTTTGTAACTTGAACGAAACCTTTCATTTTTCAAAACAAAAATAAACAAACGGGCATCAAATCTATTTCTACGTCACTATAAAAACAGATTGAAATAAATTGACGTACTGACTGCAGCTGACAGAAACCCAGCATTGCCACAAGTACAATAGCACGCCTTTGACGTAATTTTTGCATTTCCAATTGCTTTTTCGATCTGTTGAACTGTCAAAAAAAACAAAATAGAAAATGTTGTGGAAAAAAGGCAATCGTCAAAATTAGCATAAATCAAGCTAACATGTCTGATAGTCTAATGTGATAATACCACAAACATTGGAAAATCGACAGCAAGTCAAAATCAACAAATATGATACAACTGAAACTTATGATAGATAATCAAATAAATAGTTTCATGCAAAGATAAAAGGAAAACTGAGTTTCCAACATTTGCAAAAGCAGGAGACCTTTGTTTCATTCCCATAAATATCAATTAGAAAATAACTTCTATTTTCATTACGGCAGTGTTTGTGAACGATTTTGACAACAGGATTATTGTTCAATGTATCATACGAACCGATACATATTATATACAAACCAGTGATGTTTCTTTCTGGGCACCTATGTGCTACAACACTCCATTCCACAAGTGCGTCACGTGGTAGTCCAGCAATTTCCACCGTTTCAAAGATCATCGACGATGTGTCGATCTGGAAACAGAATAGAGTTTGAACTATGAAGACCAGAGCACATATCTTACGTAAGAAGCTAAGCTAGGATGTGGAGTACTGCAATGTACATACCCCATACCTCAAAAAAGGAAAGAGTTATTCAAATGATTCAAACATTTGCAATACAGGAATTATAGGATAAAATATTAAAGAAACTTTGTTTAATAACGATTGTCTGAGAAAAGATCTTCTGTCGATGAAGTTAGAGCTTGCTACTTGTCATCTCAGAATGATCGCGAAGACAGTGAGGCTTCCATCAAAAGACATCTCCCAACAGTCGACAATCCAAATAACGGACACATAACATTGTCCCACCCACAACACGAGTCTACTTATTACAGCCAGTCTTTCATTACCTTCAACTTTTTACGTCCTATTCTTTATGCACACTTGTTGCTCAGAGAATTATGAGATAGCTCCTCGTAGATGCTTTTTGAAAAACCGTTTTTCACAAAAACCTTCCTGTGGTTTGGGATCTTGGATAATGAGTTCTGAATTGATCTTTTAAAAGCATCCTCCTTTCTAGGGAGGGTAACAAGAGGTTTTCTCCTTTTCTGCAACCCCCCTTTTGGTCTCCAAGAGTACGCACGTTGAACTTAGTCATTATTACGCATGCTCTTCGATTCCGAAACGGGGATCAGGATGCCCCAAGACAGGGATTCAAGTCCTGGGGTCGACTGACTTATTATAAGACTTGAACTGGTCCGTTTCCACAACAAATACTTGACAGAACTTTTTAATAAAAACTCACAGGATACTCGCAAAATGCTTGCCTCACGGCAGGTTTATCGGAGGATGAAACGACGAAGCACGTGACAATAATGGCGTCTGGCAATGATGTGGATGTGTGTATTGCTGCGAGGATTCTGTCAATGTGTCGCAGCGCAAGTGGTGCTTGTGCTTCTACGCCTCCACAGGCCATCTTCATTGAGCCGGGATCGAGGCCAATTGAGCCAGAGACAAATATTGATGACCAAATCTTCAAAGAATTTTTTTAACACAATTAAAACACTCTAGAAAAGGAACTCGTCAAGGCCAAAAAGTATTTTGCTAGAATTGCGAGGAAAGCAACTAATTCTAGGTATTAAAAAGTTATTTCAACCTTGGTTTCACCAGATAAGTAATGTACATGGTATTCCCCCAGTACAAGATACTCATTTAGGAAGCAAAGTCGCAAAGTTATCGACCATAAAAGCCCCGGAGTTTGAAATATGATAATCATCAAGTAAGTACGATATCCGCTTTTGGTTTTGCGTCCCCATTAAGAGACGATCGATAACAGAATCATTTGATAAAAAACAGGGGTCATTCGAAAACGATGTTAAAAATCGAGGCACTCATCCACAGATAAATCAAAACGAATTAAAAACAAAAGGCAAGAACACGGAACGAAATGAAATAATGAAAACACCTTCATTTTCGAAACAGACAAAACAGGTGTAGGTCGGTGTAATGGAAACGGTTCAAGAGAAAACGGAAATAGAACAGAGACATGGAAAAACGGATTAATAGTCCCAGGTACCTTAACAGCTTGACTGTATGGGCCAATATTTGCTGGTGCCCAGTGTGAGATACTCTGCACATGAAGGGTTTTCCTCTCAGCTCCTTCACAGTCCTCGTCACCACCACCACTGGTCAATGCGTAGCAGTCTAAACAAAACAGGCAATTTGGTTGCATCAGAGTCTCCACACATACCCTGGAAAGTGACGAAAAACCAAGGAAATTGAATTTTGTTGGCTAGTTTCCGAAACAGACAAACGAGAAAAGATAAGATATTTGATAGGTATTTGATATTTGTAAGATATTTGATAGATTGGTACAATATAGAATTATAACACTACCTCGCAGGCGGATTGACAAAGAAGAATTCTTTGTAGACCTCGTTGATACTGGCAAAGAGCTTCATATCACGCAGAAATAGGTGAACACGTACACAATCTGCCATTTTGCAGCCATTTTCGCTGAGCAGCGCTATAAACAATAAGAAATACTATGCATTCTAACGGTATAAACACGTGTTTAGAACAGGATGGTTCTAAGTTGCTAACCCCCGTTTTTTACGCGTATTTTGATGTTATTTCTTACTCTGTCGGGTCTTAGGTACAACATTGCATGCTTGTTAGTCAGTTAGTTATGTTATATAAAGCATCGTGAGGTTTTCTTTCTGCATTGGGCAACATGATCGCACTGAGCGGGAAACTCGGTGTAGCATCTTATAATGGTTAAATACTATACACCAGAGGACGTACAAATCTGTCTTTACGGTTCTGAGCGAAACATGAAAGCGGGGCTACTTTGTTAATAGCTCTGTCAAATCCGAACTTATTATCTAGACTCTAGAGAAATTCATATTCTGAAAATTCTTGCGAAACGTCGTACATTCTTACGAAGACTAACTCCTATTCGAATGATTCTTTATCGAGCATTGTTAAACACAACGGTTGATCGTAGTTTTCATTTACAAATAGCATAGCATTACGAATACAAGTATTGATCGCAGTGAGCGTGAACCCTGGAGTAGCAGCTTAGAATTTTATTGTTTCATACACAGAAAAGTGTATAGTGCTATTTGTGAGGATTGTGCACTGTACAACGATCAGTTCGCAATAAGCTTCATTGATAACACAAAGGAGTAAAAATATAAATTTAGTTAGTGATAAGAACAAAATATTTATATGATTGAGGGAACGTCGAGGATTAGTCTTACGTGGGTAATTGGATACATAACAATAGGTCTTTTGTATAGTCCAACCAATGGGAATATAAATGGTCATCGAAATGCATCGGGACATAATGTCTTGAGGGCCTAGTCAAAGTAGACAATTGCATTCTACAAAAGTAACTACAGAACTTATGATTTCTACTTTGATTGCTACTGAAACACAGGTGATATGAGATGTTTCTTTAACAAATGTAATCCTGTCATTAGGCCAATTGAAAATAAATAAACAAAATTGAATTAAATTACCTTTTAGATTTTGAAGGGCCTTTCGAGTTGCCACCTGTACACTTTCACTTTCCCCGCATTCCGCAAACAAATTTTGAACATGAATCCGCCTCCCACACTTTTTAACGGTTGGATTTCCAAGCTCTGTGTATAAGAACAACGTCTGCTAGAGCTTATAACATCCATAAAATTTAATTTGGTATTAATGGAAGAATTCTTACGTTTTACTCAGTATCCTTACATTGGCTGAGCAAAATTGTGCAAAAACAATGCTGTATGAAAATAATCACTAAACACTAAAAGCGCTAGATCCTGTCAGTCAGACGATCAAAGTTAAAAATAAGCTCTGCATCACAAATACGCTTAATAAAAAGTTGAGACCTATTCTTACATTGACAATACCTAACAATAGGTCTATTGTATAGTCCAACCGATGGGAATTTAAATGGCCATAGAGATGCGCCAGAAAATAGTGCCTGTAAGCATTAGACAACAGATCAGTCAACACTGACTTCATAAATTCATTGTCATCATTCATTATAAACATTACAAATTTATTTCTAAAACTTTTATTTCTTTAGGCTTTTGTTTCGGGCTGTAGATTATATTGCTTAAAACTTTACATAAGAAATAAAATGAGGAAAAACAGGCTTAAAGCTATCTTTATGCTTAAAGCAGACTAATCTAACACGCATAAAGTGTGCAGATAGGTGCAGATGGTAAATATATTAAGGGAGGATTAACACTGCATTTGATTGGCTCCGAGCTTCAACCAACCAGCAACCAATAAGTATCTTATAGTTAAAGAGTCTAGTTAGAAAAAAAATTCCTTTTGCCAACAAAAATCTTAGTTTTCCTTTGATATAGGCGGGTTCTGATGATCTCAAAGGTGTCGTCAAAGGTCGCACTTTGGAAAAGGAAAAAAAATGAAAATAGATCTTAAATTGTGGAAAGTTTGAAAATTATTTCGTCAGTCGTTCAGTTTCGAAGTGCTCTGAGGATAATCAAAAGAAATGTATTGCTTACGGGCAAGAAAAGAACTGTTATCATACAATTTTCATGAATTATTCATGATCTTTTATTATCTTTTCGTTTCTTCCTAGTAACAAGATTTTATCGTATTTACAGTGGTAATCAAGAACATGATAAAAGAAAAATTGACTTTTTCTGATGAGATGCTTCACGATTTGCTAAAAAAGCTTGTTATCTCTCTGCTTGATGAGACAAAAACCTATCTAAACACCCAAAGCAATTCGAAAAAGCATATGGGCTTAAACAGATTTCGTTATCAAGACAAAAACTTGTCACGCTCAAAGATGAAAAACAAGTTGACAGGTTCACGATGTTGTAAAATTAAACAGAAGAAAATTGCGAACAGTTGGCATCATTTTCGAGTTAGTTTGTAACAAACTCTCTATAAACATAATCCTCGTGCAAAAAGGAAGACATAACAAAAATATATAATGAGAGGAAAACTTCAAGCAGTCAATAATTGATTTAATGTTAGATTTCTGTCGTTTTGCAAAAGTAAGGCTAAAGAAAGATTAATCCCATGCGTTGATTGTGAAAATACCTTCTTTACGAATAAATACTTTACGAAAGTTCCAAGTAAAATAACGATTCTCGTAAAAATATTCACATTAGGGAAGCAACTTGACACTCTGCAACTGAAAACTATTAACGCTATGGGTTTAATTCGAGACTGTAGGAAAATTGTCTGATTCCAACTGCTTGCACTTTCACTTTTACAAAGCATTTAGAAGTCATAAAACAGCATTAAATTCGACATTTTGCAGTACATCGAACATTGGATAGAGATCTAGCTAATTTGCAGCAAAAGTTTTAAAAAATAACTTCAACAAAATAAGACAGAATAAGCAAACTCAAAATTCTTAGAGATTTTCTAGAACATTCAATCAACTTTCAAGGAGCGTATTTATTGCTTTCTATGTCGTCTCTTTTAGGCCTTACGGCAGGGAAGTCACATTTTTTCTTTAATTTTAGCAGTAGGGCGTAGACATACTATGTCATTCGCTGTGATATTGCATTCACATAACAAAAGAATCAAATAACAATCTTGTATTCAAAGAAAAAGGGACCATTGTTATTGTAACATAATTTACCTTTAATATTGAGTTTCATTTCTGCTTTTCTTCTAATCTGAAAAGGAAATAAAAAAGTGATACTTGAGTTGGAATTTCTGAAAATATGAATCAAATCCAAGGCCTCAAGATCTAATATAAAAAAACATCACCCTATATTTATACTCAACCTATGAAGTTTGGAAATTTATAGAAAAATATGAAATGATAGGCTTAACATTAAGTTGAGTGGAAATGACTATAACTAAATGTAGCAAAAATTGTTCAAATAGAATTGAAGATTAATTTTTATATGATGATGATGTAAGCCATAAGAAAGTATAAATAGGTGTTTCTTTTAAATCAAGGTGTTAGCACATTGTGAATTGGTATATTTTTCAGTTCACTCACGTTGTTAGTGCTTGCTAGATTCACCTCGCTCTCCTGTTTCTTAAATATCCCGTCTTCGTGGATTCCTTTAATCAGCCGCTGCTTCAGTGATAAATTTGGGTCCTAAAATAAAAAACATAGGCCTAGTTTCAAGCATAAATGGAATCCTATAACAGGGCCGTCGGAAGCGGGGGGGGGGTGGTTTGCCGAAGCCCCCTAATAATTGTCAAACTGAAGTAAATTTCCTTTGGAGTACTGCTGTAAATTCAAACTGCAGTAAATTCAAAGTATAGTTATATTCTTTAAATTGGAAGATAGTAATGACTAGAATAGGATCGTGGGGAGCGGATGGGGTTTTGGGGCTGCAGTCACCCCAATAATTGACCAACTATACTCGATTACTTTCATAACAGAGTATTATATGAGAAGCAACATATGTCACGATTTCTTAATAAGCAATTGCTTGGAAGATCATACAGCAAAACCCAGGAACTCAATTTTGCGGATGCGACCGCAAAGTTTTTTAAAAAAGGAACAAATTTTGAAGTAAAGGTAGAAGAGTTTTATAATAAGATGAAGATAATAGAAGAAACATCTGGAAAAGAAATGAAAATTATACATTCTGACCTGCTTCTTACATTTATTTTAATTTAGAAGCTTTTATTCAAATTGAGCAGTTTCAACAAACCGCACAACAGTTTCTAATATTTTGGCAAATATCCTTGAAAAAGCAGCCTGCATTTTCTTGAAAGTTAGTTTTTTATCTGCAGATTTTTACAGTATCAGATGAAACAAATAGAACAATGGAAACTTACTTTCGGTTGGTTCCGAGACTTAAAAATGACAGTACACGAACAGGGACAATTTTGCATGGATTTACAATGCATGAGTGAGATCAAAATGATTACTGGTTCGCGTTTTAGATACTAAACATAAAATTTAGCCGAAAAAATTTGCAAAATTCTTAGAAAGGTGAAGAAGAGGTGTGACAAAGTTCCATTATACCTTTGACCCAACTAGAGAGTTTTCCGTCTTTTGATTCCAGTAATGAGGTTCAAAGATTAATTTAAATATGCGAACTCTGAAGCCCATGCAAATCTCTCTGTGCGTACTCAAAGAGTCTCACCACTCTCTGTGCGTACTCTTTAAAACTCACCATGCCTTTGTCTTCTAAATGGACAGCTTTGAATTTCACATAACCAACAGGGGCAAAAGCGTCATCTGAGTGAATAACAATTTCTGATTTGTCTCTAAAATGGTAGGAAAATTAAATATTAGTATCTAGTATGCTATCATCTACAAAACCAATGCGTCAATATCGAAAACTGGCACAGTAGATTTTCAGGTTGATGATTGTGAGCAGTTGGTTTTTTCCCAGGTCCATGTACGCTTCAACCATTATTTAATTTCCAAGGAAAAATGCCTCTTAATCGAAGACCTCATCTACACGAGCATTTTTCCTATAAAATATTTTCTTTTATAAGTGTTATTTGCTCGTGTAATGTGGATCAAATTGGTTGATTTTTTACGTGACAAATGCACTTGTTCGAAACCTGACATGCGAATTGGGCAAGATGTTTTCAACATCAATATGGAGATAAAAAATGAAACAAAGACTTCAGTTGATTGTAGTGTGTTTTCTTGAATTCAAAAGACTTCTCATCTTCACAAATTTTGACCTTGATGTTTGACTCAAGAAGAAATTGTTTCAATGTTTCAACTCACACTATAATTCTCTTCAAAAATATTGGACAGTCAAGAGTCATTGTCTCATATTCTCCTCCCTCTCCACATATGTTCAGTCCATACTTGGCATTCTGCAGAAGAAACACTACATGAAACGCAATGCGATCTCCGATCAAAGTATCACTTGCAGTGAACACAGTTGCGCCGCTAAAGGGGTTTGGGGGGATAATTAACCTCCTACCACTTTTGGCAAAACATGGTCCACATATTTCTTCTAGAAATGGATTAAAAAGCGCTAGATAGGGTTAGATCTGCAGTAGCTGGCGCCGCCACTGAGTGTATATGAAATCTTAAAGTAAGCCGCCACTTTTGCGACTTTGGAACTTGCAATATAGAAATATCAAAATATATTTTGGCAGCATAAAATATAAAAATGGATGGTTTTGAAAAAGCAAAATTTCAAAACATGGTTAAGTTTTTCGTCTGACTGTAAGAATAATAATTTTTTAATATCCAGATAAAAAATTACAATACAAACTAAAAACTACAATAAAAAAAGAATAATGATCAAAAATTCTGAACTAGGAACTATACATACGCATTTGTGGAGCAAAAACAAAACTTTCCCCCTGGGAGAACTGCTTCACAGAAATGAAGAACCGCTATTGTCTAGAGACAGAGGGAGCTTCTTTCCACCCTTGAACTCGATTGGTAATATTTTCAATAGGCAAGCGGCACTGATTTGGCAACTGTAACAGTCATGTGCTCGCGTTTCTGATTGGCCTATTTCAATACACAACTGGGTCAATATGTATTTCCAAGCTTTGAATATTCGATCAATATTCTGACATCAATATTTTGTCAATCGATAAAAGCTTAAGCATGTTTGGAAATGTTTGCATTTTCAAAGCCATTTTACAGATATCATATATAACTCAGTTTTCAAGCAACTCTTATCTGACTTAAGTAACTTGTCCGTTTAGGGAAGCTTTGTAAATTTACAAAACTTCGATCACCAGCTTTATATTAATGACAGTAAGATATTGTTTGAAAAACTTCATACCATCTGCCGTAAGGAAATTTGCATATCTTCGATAGTCTGCATCAAATGCTTCTGTGGATACAAACCTGAAGAAGAAAAAGGAAATCAACTTTTTTGCTAGAGTCGATTTAACAAAATTTCGGCAAAAATGCTTTTTCTTTGGCTTGTGGTCTCATAAATGTTGAAAAAAATAACAAATTTTCTGATAACCTATGACCTAAAAGATTCCGAAAAGTTATTTTTCTAGCTTAGCTTCCAAGTGTCCAAAATATCAGTCCAAAGCGATGATCATTTTTGTGAAAGTGGGTAGCAAGAACACATCAAACTCAAAAATATAATGAAAATTACTTTCACCGGACTGTCATAAAGTACTCGATACCGTATAGGCAGGGCTGTACGCGCTATTTGGTGTCTACATCAGGACGGTTCTAAGTTGCTACTCCGAGATACACGCTTAATGCGATCATCAAGTATTGGACCTGTGTCATGCTCAACAACATAGGCATTAAATCGATAAAGGCAATGTAAACAACAAAAGCCAATAGCTCGTATCAATCTCATTAAAACAAAGGAAACATTTTGTTGAAGCGGCTACCTCTGTCGAGGTTCACCTTGAAAGTTTTGTCATACCACTTACTCTAAACACAGACGCTTGGGTCAACCTTAAGTTGCGTCATCCTCACACCTAACAATAACAGCGAGTACATCTTAGCGTGAATGAAAACTTTTGCCCATCTTAAAGGTGAAATTTACCAGAAAGCAATTGAAACCATAAATACCTAAAGCTGCAACTTTGATTAGAACTGCATTGACTTTTGCATCGATCATATTCTGCAATAGCTCATCTTGATCTCTTCGCCATAGGTAAGCAAGGCATTTGATACCCAAACGTAAACATCTATAAAAATTTTACGGGCAGCAAGTTGAAAGGTTATAACTGATTGTTATCTGATATACAATTAATGTTATCTATCTCAATGAAGCTAATAATGCCTAAAATCTGGTTTTATAAATTTATTTCTGTCTTTCCTGTAATGTGCTTTCATAATCAACATGCGATTTTGTCGCAAAGTGACAACAAATACTCATATACAAATGAGTCTTCAATAATTAAAAGGAGCAAGCTTCCAGCTCTACAAAACAGAAATGAAGAATATTTTAGTACCAAAGTCACCTATTCAATTAGCACCTTCTTAGGAGTCTTTGAAAATTTAGCAAAGTACTTGAATAAGACACTTCTATATAGGTTCAATGTACCTTCATTTTTCATAAGAACCCGTCTACAAGAATTAAGAAACCTTAGCCCTTATCACCCTTCAACATTAAAAAATGTTAAAGAATCTATCTTTTAAATATGGTGAAGAAATGATTCTTTTCAACAATAAGTCACCCATTAACTATTTTAATAAAAGGAAAGAAGAGACCTTTGTGACTTATTAGTTTTTCCATTTCATGTTATCTTGTGTTTTGTTTTGTGATTCTAAAATAAGCTCTTTAGCATTTCGTATCTAAGAAACCTTCAAAGAAATTTTGTACTGAGATCAACAAAAAATCAAGAAAATCATTTGTAATCTGGAGCTTAGTTTCAGATAAAAAAATAAATGTAGTACCATGATGCTTTCAAGAAACATTATACATTACATGATATATTATAAATGGTATGAAACAAATACTCACACATTCTCAACCCTGATCCTTTGATAATCAGATAGAATCGCACCAACAGCAACTGCATCAAAGTCAATATTTTGCTAAAGAATACAAAATAATCAAACATAAAAATAGCCTGCTGACAGTAAGTCTATCTTGTTGACACATTAATACTTGAATCAAGTCATAACTTAGCATATATTAAATATATTATAAAGACCTGGATTTCTTTCAACAGCAAAAGAAGATCCTCAACTTCATCGCCTTTATTATAATCATAGTCAAGTTCTTGACAAATTGATGATCCAGCTATTGTTCTTCTGAATAATGGCAATCTGATGGCATCAGCATACAAGTCAATGACATCATGCCCAACTGTTTGGAACATGAAGCTATCAAGTTCATCTGAAAAGACAGAAGGCACAACTCATACTGATTTGCCATACTGCTTTGAACAAATTTGCCCAAACTTTCTCAAACAAAGGCTGCAGTTTGTCGTTTTGCAATTGCCATGTTGAAATTAGTTTAAACTGAAAACTTCATCTTGTTTGGAATGCTCAGTTTTGATTTACTTTGTTTTGAAAAATGTTTATATTTCTGCCTCAGTTGTAGCAGCAAATCTCAGTGAAATGTATAGGAAAAGCTAAAATCTAATACCAGGGTAATTCCCAGCCTGACAGTCCAAACAGCATGAAACTTTCAACACAGACTAATTTCAAATTGAAAATTATACAAACCACTTTTAGCTTAAATAAAGGAAAAAACTAACAATGCTGCCTCAAAACTAATAATAAAGTAATAATTTTTCTCAGTGTTCTGATTGTCTATACACTGTTTTTTGCTTCTGTTGCTGAGAGGATAAAAAGAAAAATTGCAATTGCAAGGTCAACTTTTTCCAATCTAGATCACATAAATGTCTTTCCTTTCTTGCTAAGTAAGAAAGTAGGTTTACAATGTCTTTAATGGTGTGTAGTCATACCCCCTAAACTCATATATACTTGAATTTACAAAAAGCATAAAATTTTCTTGACTTTTTCATGCTAATAATGGACTACAGAAGTGGACAATTTAACTGATGCTTCTGGTCACATAGAGGTTTTGTCTTGATCAGAACCAAACAGTCAGCTCAATCATTTTTTCACTTGTACTATTTATATTCCTTCTGACTCCTCAATCTTCTTTAGCATCAATCAAAAAAATTATTCTGAACAATTGGTTGTATAGATCAGGTCAAAATCATTTCATGGCAATTCATCCCTTCCTGCAAAACTGGCCCTACACTTTCACATTATAATCAATAATAGATAGAATTTACATACTGAGTAGTCATATACAAGAAATAAAGAATAACACTTTATGGAATAAATCAGTTATGAAAAATACTACCTTTCTCAGCTGGCTTCAAGTTCCCTAGTGCAACAATGTCATGGCCTTCTTTCAGACATTCAATCAAATTGTAACAACTGTCCTTGCCACCACTGAAAGAGTATGTATAAGAATTGACTCTCATCTTATCAGTAGCTCATATTTCTTAATCTAACTATTTCTCAAAGTATCAGTGACACTGATCAAATACAAAACAGCTCTTGATATCAGAAGTTCTCATTAGGCAACATACCTTTGTATATAATTCACATTAGACTTTGCGTGCATTCCTGAAATACTTTCTAGCCTAGTAAGGTTAATAGTCCCGTTGCTGTTTAAATAGGTGTAAGCATTTGTGATTCATTATTCAAACTTTTAGCCTTGAAAGCATTGTTTATTCCATATCATTATTGAAATATATTCGCAAATATACAAAGGCTGATTTATTTGATAAGTTATTAACTATTAAGAGGGTTTTCTCCTTCAAGCAAATCCATGTATACAATTCCATCAAACCAGACTGGAAAACCTGTATATACTCCTTCTATGCTGGATTTCTTGTGCTCACACCTGGCCCACAATATCAATCTAGCATTGCTACGTGCAGCTCAAATGCTTTTGCTTAGAAGATCACAGCTGATAGTGTGCTGTTGCTTGCAGCTTCACAAAGCCAAAATCATACACAATTTCCAACCTGGCATTCAGATGTCCTGATTCTTGATTATGTGTTTGTCTTTTGCATTGAATTATTGTTATTAGTTCAGTAAAACCTTTTTTGCTTTGTCTTTTCTAATATTTTATAGTTTATATGAAACTCTATTGAAGAGCTGTATGTAGGTATATTGTGGAAACTGAAATCTAAAAACTCAACTGAACAGTCCTATATGTGACCTCCTGAACTTGTTAAACTCAAACCTATTTGATTCAACAACATGTCTTGCAGCATTAAGGTATATGACAAACTCTAAGAATATCAAGGTGCTTTTTTAGCACAGTGCTCTATTTTTAGCACTATGGTCTTTAAGCGTACTCTTTAATATAAAGCTATTTGTAAAAATATAATGAAATATTAACAATATGAAATTTTTGAAATTCAAATATTTTCAAAGTGGCCATTCAGTCTTCTGCTCTAGATCCAACACATTAGTAAATCAATAGAAATAATTATCGATAGTACAAAAATAAATTGAACAAATAACTGCTAGGACTAAAATCAACATATATTTGATAAGTGATCGGGATTTTCAAATCAACCAATTGCATTGCAAAAAAAGTTTGTTGAAGAGCTCCCCGTTATCAAGTTCACCATTAAACGAATGAAAAGACTTCCAAACCTTATTAGGCCAACAACTCTCATAGCGACTTTGTCTTCACTACATCAATTGCTTATATCATTGTCTGATTAACAACGTCCTAGTGGAAAAGGTAATCTTCTCCTTCAAAAAAGAAAATTGTCATCCATGCGGCCGTGAATTAGGCCGTTTCCCTCCTCTTCGAATTCGCGCTGCATGAACACGAGGTTTTCAAATTTGACAAACATCAGGAAATTTTTTTCAAAAAACACAGTGCTTGGACCATTAAAATTTGCTAATGTATCGTTTTTAGGCCGTTTACTTTTGCTCTGACGAAGCCCCGTATGCCGGGGCGAAATATTAGCCTTCACTAATTTAATGGGAATTTATTGTTGTGCATTCTCGTCGCATTGCGGTGTTCGGTGTTTCTTATTGGCTACATTTTCATCGATTTTTCGCCGCAAGAAATCCTTGGAGTCCGTCGCGCAGACTGCAATCGTGACCTTTTCTTTATTCGCACTTTTTAAGTATTCTCAATTTCCTACCACTCATGTGCATAGATTCTAGAGGGTTGTATGCTGTTATTCAAGCCAAGTTTTAACGCTTTTTGAGTGTTTGCTCTCTTATTGGGTAAAAATACACCATCCTCCATATCCCAAACATTTACGATCTAAAATGCCGACACTGAAACTTATTTTTGAGGTCAGTGGCTTTAATCCTACCGTTGTTTTGGCTTTTCTCAACAATAAAGTTAAAAAGTTTAACAAAAGAATTACCAGTGATTGAATTTGTGGTATTGTAAATTTTTCTTAGAATAACCCCTGCATTTTTTAAACCAAGTCCAAAAATATCTAATTTGTAAACAACTGAGGTGTATCACTCCATGAAAATTTCGTACACATTTGTTAAAGATCCTTTTGATTTCGAGAAAAACCTCCGAAAATCCTTAAAAATCTTATTGTTCTACAAAATCTTGTATGCTGTTTGGAAAGAATGATACACCCTTCGCAAAAAACTGTTATGAGCAAAACCTTTGCGTCTGCTAAAAACCAGAAATGGATAATTTCACTAAATCGACATAATTTCCTTCTTAAGAAATTCTTTTCAGCAAAAAAGAAAGCAGACGTCAATGAAAAATAGTTAATTAGCCACGTGACGTAAACAAAGTCCTGAAAACATCTGTTTTACAAAAATTTTCTGCAATTTAGCACGGGGTACGTCATATGCTACCCTGGGTACCAGACTCACTATATAAAATAATAGAGATAAAATAATATAATATATAATATATAAAATAATATCTTTATTTTATTTTATATAAAGTGAGTCTGGTACCCAGGGTCGTCATATGCCTACTCAAGTATATGTTCATTCATGAAGTTAGTTGGAAAGACAGATAGTTTTAAAGAAAATTCAATGTCTACAATACTGTTTTGATGCATGAAGACAAACAGCAAGTTTCGAATGTGTTTTATATGGCATACAAATTTGTACATTATTAAATGAAAAACATATGATTATGACGTATCGATACCAACTAAACAAGCTCTAGTGGCAGATGGACACTTTTGCTATATTCGAAAGTAATGAACCTACTTGATGCGCTCAGGTACTAGACTAGTTAGAATAACAAGAGTTTTTTCCTATTATGTTAAAATAATAATTTCTTTACCGGTTTATTTATGTAAGGTAGTTCGTGTGCTTCAGAATTTTTCATATTTACGTTCATGAAAGAAAGCCACACCTTTCACTTGAAGAAAATTTGCTTTGCTAGAGACAAGCATACTTTGATAAGAATCCAGAATTTAAGAACATCAGAACAATTGGACACCAGGTTTACGTCCCCCTTACTTTTTGAAAAGTTCCAATTTCTTCAAAGTGTCGTCTTTAACAGATTTGGACAAGTGCCCCTTTTCTGATACCTAATACCCCTTTAGTGCTTCTCCCTGGGAGCCTCGTCCGTCGATTTTGCCCCAGGGCCTCCGAAACCTCTGATGTCAGCTTTTTTCTTGAAATGGCGGGAATGTAGTTGTAGTAGCTTATTTTTAAAATTAAACACAAACTGAACTGAACAAAATTGTTGTGTTCTTGTCATAGCTAAAAATTATAATGATTCTGTTGTAAAGAAAAACTTTATACTTATCTAGCACTAGAAACACAACATTTCACAGTGGTTCTGTTATTACATGTTCCCTTTTTGATAGTATCATAGAGTTGAAAATTTTCATTGTAAGTGATAAATCCTTAAAATATCGAGTATATTTTGAACATGGATGAATCTTACATCTATTAATTAATATCCTTCCTCCATGCTTCAGACTGCACGCGGGATATTTCTTTTTGTACAACCCCTTTAATTTAAAGATCAACAAGGTTTTTGGCCTGTTTCAAGTTCAGCATGACACTGAACAAAACAAATCATTTCAACGTTTTCTGGGACAAGCATGCAAATTGATAATTTGGTTTGATTGAATGCAGTTAACAAATATAGGATAAAAAGGACATTGGCTTATTTCACTACAATGTAAACATACAAATTTAATGGCAATAACAGACAGGCAAATTCACCTTTATGAATGTGAATGACAGAGCTAGGACGATACGATAAGTTTTAGCAATTCAAAGCATGGATAAAACTGTGAGTAAACAATTACATAATAACTTGAAAAACTAAAACATTGTTGATTTTTCAAAGATGTTTGCCAAGATTACTGGCAGAAGATTATGGAGATGAATAGCTTCATTATGGAACAAGCCACATTACAAAGAATCAAATGTAAAGTGATCACCCTTTTCCAACAAGAGATTGTGAAATTGTTTGATGGGTTGCTAAAGGCTGTAAGATAAATACAGCCGTAACTGCAGGATGACTATGCAAACCTCGCTTTCATTATAAAACAATTTCGTCTGTTTTTGGTAACGCATAATCCCTTTCTCTATTAATTATTCAGTCATTTGTTTTCATAACCACAATACGACGTAAATATCAATACTTTTTCCTATATCGCCATTAAAAAAATCTAATGCACAATAACTTATATTATACGGTACTGTTCAACGCAGAAAAATATACAATATCATCTTGTTTTTGACATGATAATACACTATTTATTATTAGTACACTCTGCGTTCTTTCACCGTTTACAGACATTTCTATAATCGCTATTGATATTCTGCTTACTTTTATAAGAAAACTAATTTGTAGATTTTTTCCACACTGTACGGAGGAACTGGGCTGCCAACACTCCCCTTAAACGCCCTTTGGATGATGAATAAACAATATCAAATAATTTCTAACATGAATAAGAGCAAAATGAGCATTTGCAGGTCAAATCTGAACTTGTTTGGACATTATTTCACCGACTTGAGCGCGCTTTTGTTGTCAGTCAATTCAATTGTTAATTTAGTTTCGTGCTAATTATATAAAGGCTGATGAATTGCGTTTGCTGGTGGCAAAAATGGCTACGTAACTGACTCCTTCATAAGCTCTCCACGTTAAAAACGGCAGACAACTCCAACGGCCCTTTCAACAACTACAGACAGTATATGATTACTGCAGTTGAACAAGGCTGATGCACTTTGCGCTATTTACGTTTCCATAATTTCATATGCCTGGGTAGGTTTTAAAAGGCTTAGTGTCCACGTGATCTACAAGTATTCTTGTGAATTCAATGATTCCATTCTTGTCCACATCTTTTGAGAGGCCGCTATTGACGATGAAGAAAAGGTTGGTTTTTGTTGATATGCTGAAAATTTGAAAATAAATACCAACAGACGGGCAAAGGACGTAGAATTTCACCGTCTACTAAAACCAGCACTCGACAGACTTTCGGAGCAGATGTTACCACTTTTTGAGAAATTCATAATGGCATTTTTCCCTACAAAAGTTGGCTGCTAGTATTCGGAGGGAATTTGTGGTGTCTTTCACAAAGCAGGAATACCTGCGCTAAAACGTCCAAGGTGAGTCTATTTATCACTCTCTTTAAAATCAAATTTGAATATTCAGATGATTAAGCAAGTGTTTTCCTACTTTATTAGCAAAACATCTAATGTGGTTCGCTTCATATCAGCATAAAAACTCAAATCATACAGCGCAATAATATTCGAAAGCAATTTTTGTTTGTTTTTCGCTTTGAAAATTGCATAAAACTTCATAAGCTCTCTGTTCATGTATTTCCATAAAATACGTATCTTAGTAGCAATCTGTTAAGTCCCCACTTAAGTTCATTACCAAATTCACTTGGATATGATAAGAGTATGGTAAATCCTGATCGAGGATAGGATAAAATTTCGCAAATGTGAATAATGAATAAACGTTGCTAAGAACAAGAGCCTCGAAATTGATCAAAAGTTAAAAACAATTTAAGAACAAGCTGAAGCTGAGCTACTATAAAATGTAATTGTTAGCAAGGCTTCATCTCAAAAACGAGGATTTTTGGCCATGTGTGGGTGCTTTATCGGTGAATTTTCAAGCTTGTAGGCAAATGAGGTCGTGTTACACCCTATTAATTTAAGAACAGTAAGCCTGAACCTAAATTGACTGGTTCTTATAAAAAGAGGGAGTGTAATGCATAATTAGGTAACATTCCGTTCAAAAGAGAGGGGGGGGGAGGTTGGGGCAACTTGGCTCAATAAGCCTTTTAGGTACCGTACATTATAAATAGAAAATAATTCGCAGTATTGATAAATTCATAACGAATAAGACCAAACTTTACTCATGGGCTTCAAAACTAGACTGCTTCGAAGGTCACTACCACGATTCCCACTACGACTCAAATCCTTGGTTATATTTTCAAGGGGTGTATGCAGCATATTGCGAAGTTCACAAAGTAAGACATTCAGACTAAAAGGCGTTTCAAGTACTCTACTTATTCTCACCATACTAAATCCACCTCTGGGTCAGGTTGTACACATTGTAGGAAATTCGTGAGGACCCCGTGTTTAAATATTTCTAATAACATTCTTATTGGACATTCTGATAAACATTTCGGTAGCTGCTAGAAGCGAGGTGTATTTTTATGAGTATATAAATAATCATAGATGTTTACCGAGTGTAATCTATGTTTGGGCTTAGCAAATACATTTGTCAAACAAAGTTTCTTAACGGTTACTAAAGGGCTCCTCAAGCCTTCAATTTTACTGAGAATTTTACCGGTCATGAGTTTGAAGCTATGGTAATATAGTTACTTTTGTAAACACTAGAAGCATCAGTACATCACAGCAGACTGACAGCGTGAACCCCGGGGCGTGACCTCACTCTGAAAATTATAAACAAGACTTACAGTGTGTTTTTGGTCCTTTAATCAACTACTTCAATTGATAAAATTAACTTGGAAAAGATTAGTGAAAATTCTTTATCTTGCTTTATAATGGTGTAACTTGTTCAAAAACAGCTGAATTCTTCTAGCCTGCGTCCAGACTCCGAAATTGAAAAGGGTAGAAAAAGTAGAGCCTGCGCAACCGAGCCGCTGGCTGACATCAACATTTTATATTCTAAGCACAAGAACAATAACTCCATTAGTGTGCAATGTTTTTCTTTAATGGCGAAATTTGAGCGTGGCTCTGAAATTCAATTTAGACAATTTTAGTCGTTTTAAAGAACAAACAGGCCTATTATATTGTCCTGATACCATTTATTCATACCTCTGCTCGATGGCGCCACTTTGAAAACTGAAAAAATAATTGAAATTCCCCCAACCAATAAATTATGGTTCCTTAACTTTGAGACCCGTTTAAAACTGTGCCGGATAAGATTTATCCGCATAAAACTTGTTCGGATTGATTTGCGTTTACACTGTGCCGCACAAATTTTGTCCTCTTTGCCCTCCCGTTACACTGTGCCGGATAACTGCAGTCACATGACCTAAATCATGCACAGAACGCCCAAAATGAAGTCTCCTCTGGGCAACAAAATAATAACAAAATTCCCGCCAACGTAAACAGATTTCATTCTCTCTTCAGAATCATCTGCTTCTCTTTTAGACCAAATCCAAAGATATTGTCAATACAAATTAGGCCTAGTTTGTTTTAATAGTTTGTTCATGAAACAAAATGTTACTGAACTAGCAACGAAAGTAGGGAAAGCTGACAAGGATACCAAGTTTACTTGGACTGCACTTTTAACACGAGTATTTATCGACAACAAGACAGCCAAGATGGCAAAAGGTCTTGATTGGGAGACAGTGAAAACTAAATTGGATGAAATAGCCAATCGCTTTCGAGCAAGATACGATGTGGATAAAATTAATCCAGATAAAAGCTTTTACACTGTACCACATAGCTATCCGCAGTAATTTAACCCACTTTCCTAGGTGAACTAATTTTGTTCGGATAGCCGCTCTCAAATTCGTGCGGATAGCGTGGGTCTAGTGTAAACGCGACGCCTATCTGAACTAATTTTGATGCGGATAAAATTTATCCGGCACAGTGTAAGCGGAGTCTGAGGAACCTGTGAACAAGAGAAGCGGCTCAGTTGCGCAGCCTCTACTTTTTCTCCTCTTTTCAATTTCCGCGTCTGCACGCAGGCTAAATTCTTCTCGACAAACTTCTTTCGGGTTTTTTAATTTTATATTGATTCAATATTTAATTTGTTTAATTAAATTTAACCGAACTCGCTTAGAGCTTAGTAGTGTGTTACAAGGGTGACAAGCAGCGCAATGAGTGATGGGTAAGTCTGTCCCCCCTTCAAATATTCCAAAAATCCACATAAAAATGTACAATGGAACATCCGGCACTGGGATTTTGGCATTTTGAGCCCCAAAATCTTGTATCCCCACTCAATCCGTAATGTGCTCCGCTGTCCCTGCCAAAATCATCTTCTCTAGCAAGGATTTTTCTTTTCGTATGTAAGCTAGCATTGCGCTGTTTTCTATTCGCCCCTCTGTAGTCACCTTCCCAAGGTAGCATCAGTTTAGAAAATATTAGTCTACGCCACAGACCATACGATTCCTGTTTTCTTATGGTTTCGTATGGTCTTTGACGCAGTGGATTCTTCGTTAATTTCGTTCTTCAACCCACTGCTAATTTCGTTTCACCAGCTTATGTCTACAACAGTCAGTTTCAACTGTTCAGAATGAATTTCATAGTTGAAGGTCTTTCATGGTGTCAGAATTCTTCAATTCTAAACAAAATTTGATGACGTCACACTTCGTCACTCTATTGGAGTTCTAAGGGCGATGTTAGATGTCCACATGATTCTGTTGTTTCATATGTGATAAGTTGTTTTTTTATTGTCTTTTTTATTTCATTTTGTCTTTTTGTTTATTTATTTTAAGCCCTGGTCAAACGATCCAACATTTCACACAACATTTCGCCCAACATTTTTTTTATGTTGGAAAGTGATCTAACGTTGGTGGTCAAACGAGTCAACATTTCACAAAACATTTTCTCGTCTTCCTTTTAGTGATCACCCGGTGCAGTAATGTCTTTATCAGACGTAAACCTGAATATAGGAAGCCCAAAGGGTAATCCAGCTGAAGCACCACTACCAAAACCTGGCACACCAGCAAATGGAACACGGAATAACGACAGTATGGCACAGGTTACTCCCAGATTCAAGACAAACAACCGAAGATGTGGGAACAAGCTCCTAGTATCTCTTCCTGTATTGAACGTGGCTCTATCATTAATATTCGTTGTCGCCTCCTACTCTTACGCTTATAGTAAAAAAGGACTTAGTTTTTTAGACTCAAATCATGACGTTGCGTTTATCAGTGACCTAGGCAATAAAACACCCGAGAGTAGTTTGTTTACATTTGGGATGATTCTATCGTCATGCTGTTCTTTTGGTGTAGTTCTGGTACGGTACTTTCAGGTGAAGCACTCTTACGTGAGGTTAGACAACAGGTTCAACAAAGCAACTTTGGCTGCCGGTTCATTGTTCGTATTTGGCAAAGTGATGGTGAGTTCTTTTCAGAATTCAAGTGTAAAGGCTGTGCACTTTGCAGGTGCTGGTATCTATATCATATTTGCCTGCATTTATGCAGCTATGCAAACGCTGATAACATTGAAGAATAAAGTGATGTACGGTAAGGTAAAGCATCTGCTCTGCCTATCCAGGCCTTTTCTGACAGCTGGGATGATCGTTGGTACACTGATTCTCCTGATATTTTTGCATCCAGATCTACTAAAATATAACGAGAAGGGCAAATCAGTTGGTCAGGGAGGAGAATGGTTCTTCGCATGCTGCAAAATGCTATTCATGCTGACATTTGTTGCTGATTTCTGGTACTTGCACCCAAGGCTTTTGCTTAACAAACCAAACGAGCAGATAATCAATGACCTCGTTCTGTCAAATATCGGCAGTCAAAGAGAGGCAAACGAATCGTCTAAAACATCAAATCATAAAGATATAGAAAGGTCCCAGAATGGAATCGCATCCTTTGTTGTTGGTGACGAGGGTCTTGTGGTTGAAAATAATGCCGCACTAGCAACAGGAGATCAGAAAAATTCTAAAAATGGACAGAACGTTGTTCACTTTTCAATTGAGGAAGAATAACCAAGCCAATTTCAAGTAGTGTTCACCGTTCTTCCAGAATGTAGTGTAGCATTTGTGTTCTTTTTAATAGACTTGTGAAGGACTTTTAGGGTAGTAACCTTTGGGGTATCAGTTCCATCGGCTTCACAGGCCGTACAAATCGATAACGATCCACACAATTGACGGATCTGAGTGAGTAGGAGTGGCCTAGTTCGCCATACGTCGTTGATTAGCACTTATGTATTGATCAATCAGACCAATGGAAGTAGACCCGTTTCTTGACGTTAATTCCTTCAAGTGCCAAAATATGATGAATATCAAATCTTATTCCCTAAAAGCTCTATTAAGCCCCCTCTCTCTATTAAGCCCCCCTCTCTATTAAGTCCCTTTTTTCAAGCAAAAACTTAAAATAAGTTCCCACTCTCTATTAAGCCACCTCCCCCTATCAATTAATCTTGGTGATTCTAATTAAGATGAGGACCTTATAAGTAATTAATTAGACGTTCGAAGCTGCTAGCGAAATTTTCAGAGAACATTTGTATGACATTTTTGCGAAAAAATAGATAACGGCATTTTTAAAGCATTTTTTACTTCAAATTTTTAATAAAGTGATCAAAAGTATCGTGCCCCCCCCCCTCTCTCTAATAAGCCCCTCTCTTTAAAGCCCCCCTCTTAGGACTAAAAACAATAAATAAGCCCCCTTGAGGGCTTAATAGAGCTTTTACGGTATTTTAATTGGTTGCTGGGTCATTGAAAGGAGGGTGGTGGCACGATACCTTTATACTGCTCTATTCGATACCTTCATACTACTGGCTCTATTCGATCTCGCACCAGTCAGATGTAACAATGGAACGATAGTCTAATCGGCTCTTTCTGTACCACTTTTTAATAAGGCATATTTGAAATAATGTTGTAAATCATTGAAAATCGAATCCACAATTGTGTATGTACATCATAACTGTTATGAATTTCATAACAATTTTATACCCAATCATAAAAGGTTGTTTAGCTTGCCGAGTTATTCTGTTTTCGGTAGGTTCCCAAGAGAAGTGCTAAGAAGCCTGTATTAGGCTTAATGATGCTGATTACTGCAGGGCAGGGTCTGTAGGGGGCCACGCCCAATGGTCTAAGTCATTTTTCTATGCCCCCCCTAACAAATATCAAGTTACAGCACTTTGCTTTATCGCTGTACTCCATGTCGAAGTGGAATACGTTTGGTGTAGGGTCTTGAGGGGTCGCATTGAAAATCTAAACCGTTGAGAGTGTTCCTCAAGTTTTTTCGAGTAAATTCTCAGATCTTGCAAAGGTTAATGTGGAAGCATGCTTAAGTTTCTCAAAAGCTGCAAGAATATGTAACTCATTGCTTTCGGGAGAAAATTCATACTGGGAGGTGGGCTGCCAATTGTATTGTCTCTCATTCAGTACACTGTTATAAAGTAAGAATAGCATAATTTGACTATTATTGGGGGACTCCAGCCCCCCATCCCCCCGCTTCCGACGCAGAGGTGGCGCCAGAAATCTTCCGACAGAGGGGTTGGAGCTTCCGACAGGGGGGGGGGGCTAAAATGACTAAAATAAGCAGTTTTCGTGCGTTATTTTGTCAAATTTGCTCCGAGAATAACCTAAAATTTCCTCCGATGGGGGGGCTAGATGCTTCCGACGGAGGGGCTGTCGCCCCCCTAGGCCCCCCTGGCGCCACCACTGTTTCGATGGTCCTGTAAATTTTCAACTTGATTCCAAAATCCACATTTAGGTGTTGTCTTTTCGACACTGACCGAAGCATACAAAGCTTGTTTGCGGGCATCAATAGAATACAAGGTAGCAGATTTCAAGCATTGATACATCCAGAAGAATAAAACTAGAGCTCAGATTATGCCTTAATCTCAAACTTTTCCTTTTATATTTTGAATGCAAGTTTCTTAAAAATGGAATTAAAATAAATCATCTATGGTTTGGTAGTTTTGCATTAGCCTCCACATTACTACTGCATCGTTGGATAACCTCCGACTCACAGCCGCGGAACCGTGATATTCTCTGGATTCTTAACATGGCCTCTTCTTTCTGCAGCTGATCGTTTGTGAGGAAGGCTCAAACAAACAAAACACCTCAAATAGAACCAAAAAAAATGAGAAGGTGACCTTTACCAATGTACAAAAGCAGATGTTGATATCTGATTTTTAAAAGACTTATGCCACCTATTTTGGTGCCAAATTGTTTCCTCTTGATATTTAAAAGCTATCTGAATATGCTTACAAAATATTGCCACGATCTGGGGTTTGTAAGACCCCCAAAACGGCTATTTAAATTTTGGCGGGGAAACGTATCACGTGACGCTGTGACGTAGAAGTTGACAACCTCGACATTGAAAGTTGATGAATGGGGAGCATTGCTCCCGGGAGGACAAATTATTGGATGATGTTTTTCTGGGGTCTTTGCTTTTTCTGGGGTGGATGACCTGGGGTAGTTTTGGGCGTAAATTTTGAATCTGGATGTTGATCAGTCGTGCGTGGAGGTGTTTCCAAGAAATGGGGGGTCGAAGGAGAAATTTCATATCACTGTATAAATCATTTTTGCAAGGAAAATACGAGGTAGCAATGTCTGAAAAGGTGCATTTGCAAGCATATCCAATGTATTTCTATTGAAAGAGAAAAATATGTATTCCCGATTTTTTGGGGGCATGGGGCTATTTCATGGCATCTTACAGTTGACTTATTGGCGAGGGGGCTCTCGGAAATATTTTATTTAGGAATTTTTTTATCAAAACAGGTCGACTGTTTTGTTAATATTTATTTATTAATTCAAAGTAAAGAAATGTTTGTAAGTTAGGGAATCATACCTTGTTGTGCTGCCTACGAATGCACCGCGACAGTACGGGTTTCAACACTGTCGGAGTGGTAAAATTTAACATGCCACAAATTTTCCAAGCAATGCCGTCTGAAATATGTGTAAATAACTTCAAGTGAGTTGAAAAGAATCACTTATGTTACTGGTATAGGGGGCGTTGTGGTAGTCGAATATTTAATCATTTAGCGGGTAGGCAATTCTACTTCTCCTTGGCTGAATTAAAAAAGACTTTGATAAAAAAGATTTCTATTCTCAGGCTTTATTAGCCCATAAGACGATAAAAACAAAGCAAAAAACAAAAAATTGCTCAAGCAACCTTCCAACCCAAGCCAAATTTCAACCGAAAAAGGATGAAGGACAGAGAGTGGAGAGCCGCAAATAACTCATAAATCAAATCTTTTCTCCATTTAACGAGTAAAAAACCTCCCACTCATCATTTTCATTTTCTTTGCTCTAACTTCGTCCCGTTTTCCCAACCACAACATCCATTTCCTTCCTTTGATGAATTTGTTGTTAAATGTTTTTATTGGCTGCGTTTTCCGTTTTTAAACATGGTTCAAAACTGTATTGTACGACATTCCAAAACAACACCCAGTGATAAAATCTATTTCGAAATTACTCATTTTTGCAAAACAAATCAACTTTTTGTGCGCGAGTAGCGACAACCCTATGCATTTCAAGTGCAGGCCTGTCTCCGCTTGTCAACTTCTAAGTCACGCGGACACGTGATACTTTTGTAAATTTGCGTCTACGGCCCCCTCCAAATGAAATTTTTGTCGGAAAACGTTTAAATACTCAATTTTGACCTATTTTCTACCGAATTCGTCAATAAAATGATAGGGTAAAATAGGTGGAATAAATCCTTTAAGATGGAAACTTAAAAGTAATGTTCGTTAAAGAAGCGATAAATACATGCACTGGAAGCCTGAAAAGATTGTGTAAAAAGTAAAAAAAAGTAATAAACCCATTAATACCGAAGCTGTGTACAAAGCCTTGTACTATTCATTCAATCACAGATATTTGACACGACAGGAATATTACTGGGACCGTTTTGGAACTGCACCAGAATCGATATAAATTTGCTTATTTTTTACAACTTTCGCACCTCAAATCCATTCCCATAATCTCGTGTTCCACTATTACTGCAAATTCTTGTCGTTCTAAATTTCCAACAGCATCAAAAAATTAAATAAAATCGCACAAAAAAAGAATATAAGAAAAACAGTAATAAAGAATATAATAAAATCAATAATAAAAGAAGCGATACAAAGAACGATTTGTGCACTTCTCTAAATCAGTTCCGCAATTAGTCTCGTTCTTGGAGACAAATGCATATATTGTTGAAGTGGTGGAGAAATTCAACTCACACTTTGGAAAAAATTCCGATTGAAGATTAACAGCAGTTTATTTTCGGGTTAAATACCATATTAAAATGGAAGTAAGTTCAAATCTGAGCTAGGAGTTGCTCTGAGTAATGGTTAATCTAAAAATAGCATACAATAAATGGGAATTTTCTAACCTGAAAATTCTCAAAAAACAAGCTGAATATCACTTAAAAGTGGTTAGGAAAAAGAAAAATTCTGCCTTGATTTCACAGTACGTTGAGCAAATGCGTGCGAGTCTTCTGCCTGGCTCGTGAAGACAGGAGAAAAGATAAGAACGCGAATACAAGATCAGAATGGAGAAAAGAAGCATGATTGAATTTTCACCTGTGCTTCTTCTGAGTATTTCAGGATAAATATGTGAGAAATTACTAGCTTTTGCAACGCAAAGCATCTTCAGATTGCAACATTTCGTATAATTACCCTTTTATTTACAACAATGTCGGCCAAACTTGCTCTAGCAAACTGCTATATTTGTCTTTTTTCACCTCTGACTACAGTAGGAAGCCTCATCATTTTCTGTGATAATCAAAGGTTGCATATTTGATGTGTCCAGAATAGGACTTTTTTTACAAAAATGGGACTTTTAAAAACACTGAGATTCGATTTGCCTCAAAATCAGAACCACTTTAGACTGTGCCTAGCCTCAGATGGAAAATTCGATGAAAAAAACAAAGGGTTTTAAAAATTTTCTCTAATGTGAAGAAACCAGAGTACATAAATTTTATCAGCTGATCGACCGTTCTACTAAAAATATACGGCAAAAACTGGCGAAACAACCGATGGAAGAAAATCAGTGTAGAAATAAAAAAACAATATTTAAGGACTCCCCAGCCTTAGTTTATCAAAATAAGAACATCAAGCTTCCATGAATGCAAAAATAATCTGGTTCTAATTAAAAAAGAGTTTTAACCTACTTGTACAGTCCTTACTTACTTAAATTTACAGTTTGGAATACTTCTAACTTATTATTGGCTTGTTTACAATTCTACACCAATAGCAGACGTGGGTATTGGATGCGATGGTAGCTATCCTGACCCTTTCAAAAGGCATTCTTGATTTCCTTTAGCAAAAATAAAGCCGTTTTAAAGCGTTTGTATACCTAAAAACGAAAAATACAAGTTTCACACCACAAGGGTTTAACACAATTCAAAATAAGTCAGCCCACTATATAGGACTCTAGGGGGTACGGGTTTTGTTACTTATCTTGGCATGTCATGTGTCCTGATTTCAGCCCAGATCTCATGCAGTGCATTTTGGAATTGAAAACAACTCTGTGTAACAAGCCCAACGTGAATTCCTCAGAGACAGTTTTCACTGGGCTGGGAACACGGGGGTGTTTGTAATATAGCCCCCCATTTTCTATATAGAGACATACATCCGACCTATCCCATGTTTGAAATTCTGGATATCTTTATATATGTATAATTTTTTTATATATATTTTTATATAAATATTTATATATTTTATATAGAGACATTCATCCAAAGTGTATCCAATGTAAACGTTTGAAATTCCGGATATTTACATTAAAACAACACGGTCTAGTGGTACAATCCATTTCAATACACTGATATCTTAAATATTTAAATATTTGGCCAGAAGACTGTTAAGCTGACTATCAACGACTTGGAGTAAAAACGAGTTCATACTTCAAAACTTGAATTTTGTTTGACTGGGATTTGTTTCCCAATGAAACCGTTGTAGGTTCATGTAAAAAAGTTTTAAGCCTGTAAACATATAATAGTATTCCATGCATTGCAAACAACTTTTGCTTCAGAGAATGCTCCAGTGTTGAGTCCTTCTACGCTCTTGGGACAATGCCTGTCCACTTTGTCTCCTTGTCCCAATTGGCCATACCCGTTCCATCCCCACGTCAAAAGACTATTGTCTCTCAAAACAGCTGCTGAATGCCTTGATCCACAGCTCACCGAAACAATGTCTTCAGTGACATCTACAAGATTTGGCAATGTTCCAAACAGTACTCGTTTGCAGTTCTGTACTGTACTACAAGGCCTCTGCTTTCCCCAACTGCTGTCTTCTGGAAAACAGCCTATGCCAAGTTGTCCACTCTGATTCCAACCCCAACTATACAAATCACCAGTGTCTTGTATAAGATAATAATTCTAATATAGTACAATGGCCATTAATCTGTTTATTCAAAAAATATACTGTTGAAATAAAAGAAAACTGAAATGGAAAGATAATAGACAAACATGACATCTGTTGCTAACCACAGTCAAGTAGATATGGAGGCTTACAAATCATTTTGCACCTAGTTTTCTTTCTCAGTAAACTGTTTGCCCCCTAATTTCAGACTAGGAATCTACCTTGTGATAACTTTTTTTCAAAATGAGAGTTGAAATATTCTGTAATGTATGTTATTTTGAAAGTAGTATTCTGGGAAATGAACATTAGTGTTCTTCTCCATAAAGCTAAACATCTTTATAACAAATACCTCTGGATACCTGTCAGTGCTAAAGAATGCCAACCTCCAGCATTGATTGCCCTGATAATGAGTGGTTCCAAAGCATCAACATATACAGGTTCTTTATGGCTCTCCAATGAACCTAAGCCCAACTGGCCTTTGCTGCCTGTTCCAAAACTGTACACTCTACCATTGTCTGTAAGCAACAAAGTGTGTTCTTTCCCACAGCTTACATCTTTTACAGAAAAGTCATCTGATAAATGGAACCTTCTGATTATTCTGTTCTCTATCCAGTTGATCTTTTCTCTAAAGAAGAATGAAAGGGAAACTTAAGCATATTTTGTCAAACATGATGAGCTAATTTCAATTTTCATTCCAGGGTGAAATGCAACTATATAAAACAATATTACAGTAGCTACAGTTCAGAAAAAGGATTAAGGTTACAAGTTTTGCTCTAATGGTAGCAAGAACAGCACTCTAATTAGCAACCTAATCTCTTTCAAAGCCTAAATACCACTAGGATGATAGAGATTAGAATAATGAAAATTTGCAATAAAATATATACATTATTACTTTAACAAAAAACTAAACTAAGTAATGAAATTTTTATAATATCATCTCCTGAATTTGCATAAAATTAAGCTCTATCATAGCATAAAGCAGTTTTTTTGTATGCTTAGAGCAATGTTTCACTCTAAAGCCCAATTAAATCATCAATTGACAGGAAATTACTTGAATGGCACAAAAAGGACAGAGACATAAAATCACAAGCACACATTTTGGTCAGATTACTAATAATAGTATAAAATGTTGCATTATGTTCTAAAGGTGAACTGAAAAATATATTAGTACAGATATAAAGTAATATGAGAAGCAAAGGACTGGTTTGATTAACTACTTGTTTTTACTAGTCAGTGACCACATTTGAGACTCTTCAACTACATACTTTGAAATTTTTGAGTAGTAAAGGCTTATAGAATATAACTAGGTTGTGTAGACTGCTCAGGAGTTAAGGTCATGCAGTGCAGATCCATATATCACAGGGTCTGTGCTATGACCAAACTTTTATTCAGTGTGAGGAGAGTGACCATCTCTCCAAAAATTCAGACATAGAAATCACAAGCTTTGGTCACATCAAGAGGAAGGATCTGGACACTGCTTGTGCTCCTAAACTACCTTTGGATGTGCTGTACAAACAAATATAAATTTGTTAACATTAAGCATTTAATTTACAGATTAATTGGAATTCTCAGTATTTGCCACAAAAATAAAGATTTGCTATTTGCTGATTGAACATGTTGTTTTCCTATGAAATTTCTCAAAAAAACTGCGATGCTATGGATGGAAATCGTATACCTTATACTACACCTTATATAATTATCATTTATAAATAGAGGCAGATATCCAAATGTTTATTAAAAGGACATTCACAATCTCTGACTTGTTAAATAGCTCATACTTACAATGCGGTTTGCAAATTGACATTATAATGAAAATTTTATGTGTGAGCAAGAAAGCCAGATTAATTAATAACATCATAAATGAATTTCGGCTGGATATATCTCTACCCCAAGTTGTTTTCTAGCCTGAGCCTGACTCTAGAGTACTTCCCTACCCATTAGGAAAAATTTTGCAGATACTCAATCTCTTGTTATAATAGAAAGCAGATAATTTTTACCTTTCTTCCTTTCTATTACAGACAAGAACTTCCTCTTTATTGGTAATAATGAAATGCTTAGCAACGTTTCCATTAATTGCTTCTGCTACGGCAGTAAGAGGTACTGTTCCATGACCTCGAGGACTGCCTGCATAGGCAATTTTAACATAACTTGTAGCAGCAAAATCCAAAAGAACTTCTTCCTCAGGAATCACAACGCGTTCTTCATTACAGCTTGTGTCAGTTGAAAAGGGGAAAATGCCCTGCTTCTCTGCATTGGAATGTTCTGACAATTTTTCATAGCCATGAGATACAAGTTTCTCGTCATCAGCTTCACTGAAAAACGTGGTTGACCAAGAAAACAGCAAATATTTCAAATACCTTAGCCTTGTGAAGCTGAGGAAACAAATTCTGGATTCATTTTGCTGCTTTTTAGCTCGTTTTTCTTTAGAAGAGGCAACACCTGTTTCCAAGCTGTTTACTCCTTCAACTAAATCTGTGAATTGCTGGAAACCGTTGAAACCGGTAACATAATAAGCACTTAACTTCGACATTCTCAGATTTAGCTACTACGTTCATCATACTGACGATTAACCAATAAAAGTTTATTAATGAGAGTTGTCATTCTTAATTTCTTATTTCGTCCATGTTTGAACCAGAGCCTTGGCCTCGTTATCATATTTGCGGGAAACTTTTTGTAAAAGAGACTTAGGATCTATTCTGGAACTTTTTAAAAAAAGTTTTTCTGGTAAAATTTATTTATATTGATTACGTTATATTGTACCACATTATAGCATCATATTGTACCACACGCATTTTAGTATATCTATTCTTTATGGCAATTATATACATTATCACTGATTCGTGGCCGTTCAAAAGCTATTTAACAGCATGCCCTCTTGCAAGTTGTTACGGTGACTATTCTTTAAGTGAAAACTACAGAACTAAAATCACTGTAGAATTAATGGAGCTGGCTGTCTTGTAATGTCAGAAAGGATTTTACAATGTGTGATAAAGATAAAGGGGATTAAAATCGGTCGGAATCTGTATTAACGATGCTTTGAAAAACTCCTTCCTTTTGTCACTTAAGACACTTTTTAACTTGCGTGATAATTGCCTAATAAGATCACTCTTGCATGTTAATATTCTTGGTGGTACAGAACTTGAAAATGCTTTTGAAAAATGCAAACATTTCACAAGATACTAACTTTTTAGAGCAGTGTTTTGCACGTTGACAATTTTCGCCGAAGTCAATTCTTCTGAAGCTAAAACTCATATGAGCCACGAAGAAAATAGGAGAGAATTATTAAAGTATTAGTAAGAATGTCCAACCAATTAAAAATGTCTATATAAACTGTTCATTGTAACACAATTTTTCTAAATTGAATTGCTATTGTTTGTGGTCTTCTCTTTTTATAGGACTTCCTAAGTGGTATTCCTTGATGTTCTAGAATAGTGTCAACGAATAGCTTGTAATCATTTTATGCTCTTCAAATCTAGCTCGTTCTAGAGGTCCAACAAATTGTTTCTCATCAAATCTCTGAATTGATTGTACTATGAGCATTTAAAGTTGTAACCAGTACATAGAAATCATTGACGGTTGGGCATTCACCAACTAGCTTGTTATTAAATGGCAATTATTGAGTAATCTAGAGTGGGAGTTCTGTTACATTCTTGGTCTACAGTTTTTTAAAGAAATACATTAAGAATAAAAAAATTCGGTGCCAAAAAGTTTGGTGGATCAGTTTTGTTGGAAAATATTTTGACATATTTATATCTAAATTTCGGTGAGAGCTTGAAAACTTTTGGTGGAAAGAAAAAATCTCTAGGTCAACATAGAACACCAGCACTGCATTTTCTAATTGGGTTCCATCCTTCTTTACAAAATTTAGAATTTGGGCTGAATCCTGACAGATGCTCATCTCCCATATCCAATGACTTGGATAATGGATTATTACCCATATTTGAAAAGAGGGCCATGTGAGTTTTATTATGGTCAACATAACATAGAATTATTTGGGGACAAATCATAAAAGTTACAAAAATCGAATATTTTGATGTCAGCCCAATAAATGGAACTGATAAGTAGGCAAGGATGTCAACTCAAATTTCTTGAATGTAGAGGGAGAAAAAGAAGAAAATGAAAATGAGCTGAATATCTTATTTGTTGATGACGAAGGACAACGAGAAACTGAAAATTGAAATGTATTGGACAATTAGTAATAATCAAACAATCAGGGACGCCAGAACGACCAAGGGGCATGGGAGTAGGCTTGAGTAAAGGGTCAATTGAAGTAAAAGGGGCATTTGCAAAATTTCTTTCGATCTTCTCCAGGTGTCTTGAGGAGTTTTAAGAAATTTCCTCGTGAATTAAGCGCTGCAGCCAATTTGCTTACAAAAGGCCAATTTCAAGAGCATATTCATGAAAAGGGCATTTTTACCCCCTTGCCCCTCCTATCAAAATCAACGGGGGCTGTTGATCCTCTACACCTCCCTCTCTGGGGTTCTGCAAACAATAGCAAAGAATGACCTTTTTTGGAAGACAACAGGTGTTTCCTCCCGAAGAAAAAGTTTCAAACAGGGGAAAAAGGCGTGGTCCAAATGAGCGTGGTCCCTGACACACCTTTTGCCCCCCCCCCACTTATCCCAGGCTGGAGCCGCCACTGAAGGGGTGTGGTCTCCCTGGCTACGCCCATTACCCTCGCCGTCATTGGTTTGGGCTCTATGAAGCATTCTTTTTGTGTGTCATTTTTCAGGGCATTTTTTTTCAAGATGAAAATAAATTTTGGGGTATCGTTTTTTGTAAAATCAAACATTGTCATAAATTTTGGGGTTTGATTTTTTTCATGAGCTTATATTTTGGTGTATCATTTTGATAAGAAAGGTAACATGATTTCATTTACTCGAATGAGTTGTTGGATGTTTGAAAATTTGAATTAAATTTCAGAACATGCATTTCATTTTTTATCTAAATTGTTGGGTAGTGTATTTGGAAAATTGAAAGATTTTTGGGTATGTTTTCATATTTCAAAATGGCACACTTCCGTCCTCTGCCTATTGAAGTTACCCCCGAGATCAGTTATCATATTTACGTGAAAATACCCCCACTTGACCAGGCGAGTCTGCCGATATCGAAGCTTCCTTTCTCATCAGGTGAGATCTTGGCAAATTTAACTGAGACACCGACTATCCGGGCTAGCTCACCTCCGTAACACATCACTGGCCTCCTCGACTGGTTTCACAATACTTAGTGTCTTTAATAGACGCCCCCCGTGTATTAATTTGAAAAGAATTAGTCCTCCTCCCTTCGCTTATTAGCACCTTCCTTTTATTAAATTTTACAAATCTGTCATGACCAGAACACGCAATTTTCACTTGTCAATAATTCCCCTTGTTATGTTATGTAGTTATTTTTCAATTGTCATAATTCCCCTTGTTATGTCTATCTTAATCTCTAACCATCTATCCATTGTCATATAACCAGTGTCACCATCCTACTAATTCCATTGCATTTTAATTAAAAGATTTACCAACATCCACTTCTTCTATTAGCTACCCTTTGTCATTGAAATTTGCTGACATTTTATTGAAAATTGGCCAACCTGAACACCCCCTTCTATTAGCAACCCCTTTCTATTGAAAACTGGCCGACATGAACACCCCCTTTATTAGCACCCCCTTCTATTAAAAATTGCCCGGAATAAACACCCCCTTCCATTAAAGACACTAGAGTACAACCAAGAAAACGCAAGAGATAAAACTTTTCTATACTCATCTTTAGTAAAATGGACTTTTTTGTGAAAATATTGCAGTTAAATAACTGCATGACTTTTGTCTCTTGTGCAAACAGGATCTTTTTTGTAGAAGATTTGCCCTCTCCGTTGCTTGTTGTTTTAAGTCTTAATATCTTATCTTTGTTGTGGAAAAGATTAAGTGAAGAAAAGAGAGCTCGTTTTCATTTACAGAGCATTGAACTCTTTGTCTAGACTATCAGGAAGTTTTGTATGGAAATTATTGCTGGTGATGGGACTTGGGAGAAGTGCTGGCACAAACAAGTTTCTAGAAAGAGCCCCTGTTTGCTTCCAACATCTAAATTCAGGCCTGTCGGAACCTGGGGGGGGGGTTAGGGGGGCTGGAGCCCCCAAATAATTGTCAAACTACAGTATGTTTTCTTTATAACAGTGTAATGAATGAAAAAGAAAACAATGGGCAGCACCCTCCCCCCCCTCCCCAATATGAATTTCGTTCCGACGGTACTGAAATTGAAAACTAGCAAACGTCCTTTCCGATGCATGATTTTTTATAGCAAATTAAAGCAAAATACACCATATAAGAAATATATTTTTTAGCAGCAGTCTTTTCTTATAACACTATCTTTTAAATGAGAATTGACAGGTAAAAAAGGAGTGAAGACTTTGTTTGCTTTCTGGCTGGTTTTCTAAACTATTTGGATTTCTCAATTCAGCAGGTTCTATATAGTGTTTTTCTACTGCGTGCTTGAAATTTAGATATTCTTAGATATCAAGAAGGCGAATTTGCTTTAAAATGTCCATTTCTTTTGACATTTTCTTCATATATTTTCGTGTAATTATCGGTACCAGAAAATCAGTGGGGGCTTGGTCATACAAAGCCTTCCCAAGATGCAATGCTTCACAATGTTTTGAAAATTATACCTGACGGGCGCGTTCTTTCAAGAGGACAGGGCATGTCCATGTTATGACGCAAAGTGACAGGGATTTGTTAATAAAAGTGGAATATAATATGCTATTGGCATAGAAATATTGTTAAAATCAAAGGTTTTTTCTTCGAAGATATTGGGTAAGTTGAGATGTCTGTATTTTGTTATCATCATCACGCAAATTCCTTTTGTGACGATAGCCTTCCATGCTTACACTCTCATTCCGCCTGCCTACTTTTAATATGTCATAGTTCTCACGTACCTCGTGGTTACTATGGTTCTTGACAAGTGATTATTCTGTACGGTAAATTCGTTTTTACATATTTATTTATGCGTGCCATCATATTTGACTGACCAGTTAAGTTTAACGCTATGCGCGCTGAAAGATTTTTATTTTAACAGGTTTAAAGAGAAATGAAACAGACTCTTATTCACATTTAGGGGCATTCATTTAATTGTTTACAAGTACCTAAAGTTTCACCTGCCATAGTTAATGTATGTGACCTTAAGTTTTCGCACATTTTAATTTAAATTCCCTTTAAAATTAACTTAAGAACTATTTCATTATAGTGGTTCCGGTTGTAGTGTCCATTGTAATTTAAGATTGCTGTAGATCTCCTGCAGTTCGATGACTTAATAATCCCCAAAGTAGCTTTGTTCTTAGTTAACAGACCTTTCAGAATATTCTAAATACATCTTTGTCATTAACTCAGTCAACTGTTCGTGCTAAGATTGTGTTCAATTGAAGATCAAGCTACTGTTTTACTCGTATTAACATGTGCACTACCGGTCATTAATTGGGTCCTTCTGCCTCGTCGTAGACCGAAATCCGAAATCACAATGTCAATGGGCGAAGTTCTTCTTGGAAACTCTGGGTTTGACCCCAGAGGAAATGATATGTGGATGGATGCAAATCAGTCTTCGGCAAGATTGTTTGAGAAGTCTAAAATCAAAGTCCTTCAAGGTATGTTATCGTCCTTATGTTGTCATAGAACAACTGATATCATGATTTTCTTAAATGGAAACGCCCAGCGCCTTCGCGGACTTGGAGAAATCGCTTGTAATCAGAAATATGGAATTCTTGAAAGAGCAAGGTTCTTAGTTATCGCTGTGGTCTCTCGGAGACACTGTCTGGCGTGTTTCTCGGCGGAGATTTTTCTCGTTTGATAGTTGATCCTTGAGGTGATCCTGACCCGCCTTTCTGCATTTAACCTACAATGCTCACAATAAATAGGGTTTTCAATGAACTCAACAGTTTATAAGAGAATGTATTCTGATGTTTTTAATTTATTTTGCTTTGGAAAAACATCTAATGTATTCGGTGGTTTTCATTGAACACTTTTTACTGTGTTATCCCCTTCCAAAAAGGGAGAGAAGACTGTCAACTCGCTAACAATAAAACGTTTACTGTATATTGACATTGAGAAATTTGAGGCCATTCCTAAGTTTGCCAACTCAATTGCGTAGAAGGTATAATATCACACCCTAACCACAACATATGCAACAATTAATCGGATGAATTTCTGTGAGTTTTCGCACTTTTAGCAGATAATAGGTCATTATAGAGCTGATTGTAATGGTTAATTGGTCATGCTCAAATATACAAATAGATATTTCTCCAATGCTAATTGTCGTCACGGAAACAAACAGAATGATTGGAATTCGGTAACGAGGACTACAATCGATGGATACAGAAGTAAAACATGACCATATAACTCTTAACTCTGAGCTGTGCATAAATCATGGTTCAGAGCTTTAATCCCTGCTTTGAGATTCTTTGATCACCTCCTGCTGTTTATGGCATGAAGCAGGTGCTGTAAAAGCCCTCAGAAAGCCTAGGAATATTTTATTCTAAACACAAGTATGCTAATCTTTTTATTTAATACCTTGTATATAAAAAATTGAATGATAAATAATAACAGCATCTAAAACTGAAAAGCTTGCTTCCCATACTAATGCATAAAATTTTAAAAACCTAACTAATACAACATTTTCTGTAGGTAGAAATGCCCTTCGATTTCCAAAAGTGTAGTACACTCACTTTTTTATAAGAAACTGGCTATAAGAAACAAGTACTGGACAGTCGGAAAAAGTTAAGAAACTTCAATACTCGAAGCAAAAAGAAACTATTAAATCATGATAAAACTGAGAACAACAAAAATTTATAAAATCAAAGAACATGATTACCCTGTTGGCTTAGAACTTAAGACACAAGCGATAAAATATACTTCCCACATCTAAATACAGCATCAGAACAGATAAACAAATCTCTTGATGTGATAAAAAGGTTACAAACATTTCATAACATACAGTAGAATCCCGTTATAACGTTCTCAGTTATTACATACTTTTGGATATAACATACTGGTGTGCTTGGTCCCAGCAAAAGGTGTGCTTGGTTTTAGTCAACTTTTACTTACCCTCGTTACAACATACTTCGGATATAACATACTTAATACGCTGGTCCCTTAAAGTATGTGATAACCGGATTATACCGTAGCATAATTCATCTTGCAGAACATGACAAAACCAAATAAATCAACTTGCTAGAGTTCATACATTTTCATCTCATCTTCGTTTAAATTTCAAGTCAGTGGCATAAGTATTTTTAAGATCTCCGCGTAGTGGACTGGGATATACCACCAGTCCAGGTCGGATCTATTTCTATATATTTATATAATTTCATAACAGTAGAAACATCTTCTGTAATAGTTCCTTCCATTAACTAAAATTTCTTCCTAGCATGAAAAATCAAATATAAGGAACCCCAAATATAAAATTCATGACATCATAATTAAGAAACTCTTAATAAACAATGAGTATTGAAATTTCCAGAACATTAAGAAACTGGAGTACTGAATATCAACCTTTGTTTTTTATAAACAAATTAGTGTATTCTTGATTAAGATCCAAACATTTGTGCATCTTTTTCCATTTTGTAATTAATCAATTTTATCAAGGATTATTTATCATTATTGAATTTTCTGATTAGTGTTTTTTAGTTATATAATTTGAGTCTCTATTAAACATCTCCTTTTTGAATAAAAATTTTCCTGAAATCTGCAGCCGGTTTCATAAATTTAGCCACTTTTATGTTGATAAGTAATTCTTACAAACAATTCATATCATTTTTTTCTCTGAAGCTTTGAAAAAAATAAAAATAAGAATTTTAAGAGACAAATGTTTTAAATGTATTATACATATACTGTTTTGGGGAGTAGTTGTTTTTACAAAAACCAAGTCTCAATTGATTTACTTTTTACCTCTAGCAGAATTTTGTATCTCAGATAGCTGATATATTCTATGATAAGCAGTTTCCCATCAAAATTAACCCCTTTTTTCATCGGTTATGAAGTGGAAAGTTCCTCTTTTGCTATGGCAAGTTGAATTAATAAAATATACAACATTTTCCGTTTCAGCACTTTTGCTTTTGAAATGATTTATACATTTAACTCAATATTTGACCTTTCTACAGCAGAAAAGCCTGTTTATTGGTATTTAAAAGAATCTTAACTTCCTTTGAAACCTTTACCTATTGTGCTAACTGAGGTCATGGAAACCACTAATGCCTCACTCTTAATTCATGTGGTACCCACTTAAAATCACATGGAGGTTTGGGATTTTCTCCAGAATATACCATATAATTGTGGTGTTTTTGAGGTTGTCTGTACAGATTTTTCTTGGTTAGTCATACATTTGCTTTTCAAAGGTATCTTCCCTTTCTTGATTAGCCAGACTAAAAGCCTCCTGGAACAGTGCTGTGTACTGTATTGGTAGAATGACAGTTGAAAAAATAAGAATTAAAGATGTGTCAGGCTGCTATGTTTCATGCTGCTTATAAGTCTGCAATATTCCTTTATTTGACTACTAGTGACTACAATTCTAAATACAAGTTTAGTGAAATGCTAAATCCTGTTCAAGTTCATTTGTGTTTATCAGATAAAAGCAGACAAAATCATGCAAAAAGTAAAGCAATATCTTATTTTGAAAGTATCAAATGGAAATGTTCTCTTTCCTTAAAAAGCAAAGGCTTGTTTCTTTTACTTTGTAAACATGACTTTTTACTGTAAACATGAATGAGGTATTTACTGTGCAGACATGACAGACTTATCATTCCTCATCCCTTGTTCCTAAAACTTGTTTGTTCATAGATTACTGCTGTTTGCATACTTATTGTGATTTAAAATATTGTATGGCTTTTGGAATGCTTTGCTTAATGTACATTCAGATGGGCTTTTTTATAAACATTGTTTAGCATAGTGTATTTAACAGTGACCCTATTTTTGTTATCAGCATTCAAACGTTCACTGCCCTTTCCCCTCCCTCAACAAAAGTTTTTCTTGTTAATGCCAGATGATTTAAAACGATGGCCATGGGACTAGGTTCTTAAAAGAGTCTATGCTTGTTTGTTCTATGCTTTCCAAAAATAATATCTTGTTAGATTCAGAAACAGTCACTGAAGAATAGAGATAAAGATCAGGGCCTAAATGGTGCATTCAGATAAAAGTATCTAGCCATTCTACAATGCCTTGACCTGAGATTTTATCTGTCCTTACTGCTGGACCCATAGGGCTGAACTGTGGACCAGGTTTCACAAAATTATGTTAGAGATCGAACAGTGACAAAGAGAAGCTCATTAATAAGTCTGTGTAGTTGTAAGATACCTTTAAAGGTCCTGCAGCATTGAACTTTCATTTAGTAAAGTTATTATTCCCTTTGAACAATTAGTCACTTTTGACAAATGCTGTACCCTCTACCATAGCACAATGTCTGATGGAGGCAAACTTGCAATAATTGTGCATTGCAAATAGTGACTAAATTTGTCATAAATGATATTCTCAAAGTCGTATTTTCCGAAGGGAAGACAAGTATTTCATTAAGCAGTTCTGAAAAATCTACTGTGTGTACTAATGCTCCAGAAGGCATTGAAGTTTGACTGTTTAAAGACATTCAATACAGCTTTGTGAAAAATGATGGTTTTAATATAGCAAGGAAAGGGCTGTACCACACCAAAAGTTTCTAGAATGCAAGCAAGTAGATCTTCAAGTGCCTGACTAGAAACATGTTTCTGTTAATTGATTCTTGCTTATTTCTTACTGTGTTACTTGTCTCTTGACTTGGCTGTTGATCGTTGTACCATTAGCATTCTTTGTCCTAACCCGTTAGCATTCCTTGTCGTAACCACATTTTCACCACTATTTTAGCTGATGTTCTGGTATGCAAAGTCCTCGATATTTTTAGTTCAGGGTTTTTATATCCAGAAAATATGCAGAATAAAATCCTCAAATTATATTTCATAGAAGGGATCTTGAAAGTGGGAAATAGGGCTAGGACACTGGGGTAAATTTGAGTGCAACCCACAACAGGCGTCCAAGCAGGCACGTTGTATGCAGTTAATTTTCTCTGGTAGAGGGTCTGCTTCAACCGCCCTTTTGTTTCAACAATTAACAATGCTCTGTCTTAGAAGCAGAGTTACAGAACAGATTACACATAGTTCGAACTTGCCACTGAAAAAAATAAGCGTAGGAGGCAGGGGGCTGAGAGGGCTGCAGGAGGTTGAGAGGGCTGCAGCCCCCCCCCCTCCCAACCAATAATTTTATCGCCTATCATACTGCAGGCAGTCACATCTCAATGAAGCAATAATGTTCGGGAAAGATCCATACTAGGCCCCCATAGTCGTTTTGTATCCCTCACGCCCATTCTGAATGGTAACAGTTGTAGAAAAATGTATAGAGAGCATATTTGCTATGGATTGCTTTGACCGTTATGCTTTGACTAAAACCTTTTTCCAGAAATTAACCAATCTGTCACGTGTTTCCCGGAGGCAGCGGAAGATTTTAACTTCGTTATCAGTGTTTCTGATTTAAACAAAGCCCATTACCATACCACTGGTCGTAGGACTGTTTTCTGTAGGAAACTGGTATGAGCAAAATCATTTCACAGGCGATGATAGCTTGTTTTCTTTGAGCACGGCGCAGATAATTCTTAATTCACAGAGATGCAGGTGGGCATCGACGTTGCTTCAAAACCTGCTGAAAAAAGCTTTAAAAATATTCAAATATTCATGAATTCCTGCACCATCTGCTGCACTTTTGGATGCCTAGCTGGACGAAAGATGGATCTTCTTTGTTTTTGAAAACGCACTTCCTAAACACAATTCTTGTGATAAAATATTTATGAGAATTGTCTAGATTAAATGTTTTTTCCCAATGAATAACGGAGGGGCTTTTATGTAGGCTGAACGCAAATCTATTGTTATTAAGTTCTTAGTAGGTTTTCAGGTGAAATTATAGTTCTTCTGCTGAAAATTTGTTTTACAGCTGGTTTCAGTTCTATCTTCGTGATCTTAATTAGCAAAGCAGTAGCGATCTCGAGAACTCAGTTTATGCCAAACCATTTTGGGCATGCCTCACTCTATGTCTAAGTCTTTCGTTTCAATGTAATACTCATTCATTTAAAGTATTAGTAAATTTTCTTGGGTGCAAGTCAGATGATAGTATAACATCCAGTATTTTGTTTGCCTGGTACTAGATATTGCCATTATCTTTCAATAATTAAGAAGCTACAAATAACTTTGTCAACCTAGCACTCAGACACATTTTTTAGGTTTTGTAAACATGCTCTTTATCATGTTGGAAAACGTCCTCTGTTGACAACTATTTTGAATTATGCTATATTGTTGGATTTTCATTAAATTATTGCACTTTTCTGCTTCTTACAGACATCAGCTTTCTGATATTTTGGGGGCTGCCCTCTCACCCTCCTAGTGTTGATCATCGCTTGTCACAGTCGATATCCATCTTACGTAGGCTGAAAGGCATTTGTAAAACCAATTTTCAAGTCATCTTACGGATGAGCTACCTAAGCCGTTTTCCAGTCTCGTCGGGTCACCTAGACGATCAGAACTTCCAAGCATAACTAAGGCGTAAGGTTTTTTGTTGCAATTATGATTAAGCGATCAGTTGACGATCTCTGAACTAGGTAAAGGGTAAGCCGGTAAGCTAGGACAAGGTAAAGGGGCAAAGAACAGAGAAATTCGGTCTTGGATATAGACGTAGCCGCCAAACTACGAATGGTCCAAGTAACACACGCTGGCTGGTCTCAGCAACGTCGCAATTTATTGTTTGCTCATCGTGTTTAGGACAAAGACACCTTAACGAGGATGATTTTAAGCTAAACCAGTTCTTTCATTGCCAACCCACAAAAATTAGGCCTGAAAGAAAGTTTGTTGTGGACAGACAATCAAGAAATATTTTCATTTTTTTAATCTTCAGTTTGTGTTTTTCGTGCATCAGTTGTGAATACTCATTGACAAGTGGTCAGTTATTTTAATCTCTTTCCACCGTCAAGCCTAATTTGCGGATAAAGTGCTGGCAGAATTTATCGTGTAAACTCTTGGATTCATATCGCTCACCGCATTTCTAGGCCTTAGGCCCAGCCAAACATTTATTGTCCGCTACAAATTTTGTTAATATGAATTGTGCTCAATACCACATTGGTCCCAGTTAGGAATTCTCTTGAAATTTTTGCCGCCTTGTTTATTTTGCTACCTTTAAGGAAATGCCCGCGTATCTTAGGATAAAATGATTGCCAAAATTTACACTAGATACTTGATGTTTGTCTGATTTAAACTATGGCGACTTCTCTTCAAAATTGGTAGAAATATGATCCAAGTCGAGAAATTGTCCTTTCGATTCAAATTCAAACCGTGATATGACTTTGAAGCTTGACATTACCTGGCGTAATATAAAACCACCGCAAAACCTTTAGAGGCAGGACTTTTTGTAGAAGAAGTTATATTTCACAATACATTTAAAGGTCGTGATTTCAAAAGATATATGTGGCTGACCGTTATTGACCAAGAGACGACATTTCAATGATATGGATGGCTTTTTTCCTCATATTTTCAAGAAACTCCCATGTATTTTGCCCCAGGGGCTTTGTTTCAGACGGGCTATGCTCCCACAATGGTCAAAGTTCATAATCTCTCTGGCCTTAGCCTTGACAAACAACACTTTTGCGACAGTGTGGTTTTTTTGTATTTTTACCGTTGCTCTGATTTCAATGTGCGAATTTCACATGTTGTCATTAAGACTTTTCCGAAATTCTTTGACAAAAGGCTTTAAACATGAGAATATTTAACTGTTGGTGGTAGCTGAGATTTACTGTTCCATTCACAAAATTTCTAGGTCACACTTCAAATACGACACCATGACCCAAGTTTCTGTTATACTGTTATAACACGACTTTTGTTTACATGTGCACAGTTCACTTTTTGAGAAAAACATCGGTCCATTTTGGAAAAAACTGAAAACTTATTTTAATCCATATATAGTTGTTAGCTGATGAAGGCGATTCGATAATAGTCATAGATTATATTTTGTGAAATATTTTTGATTTTGTAAGTAATGTTATTGAATTGATCATATACACTCTATTCTGTGAATCATACCTTATTGTCATCATCATCACTTTCAAGTCATCAACATCAATCGTGATCGTGTTCATCTTAATCAACACTGCATCGCTTTCATCATTTAGTCAATAATACTTCACCAGGGAGGGACATTGATCAACATCAGGCTGTGGGCGAACAATGCATCAGCACTTAAACTGCCTGAACAATTATACCTTTTATGGGCGGTGATTGTAACAGGGGAAATATTCCCGGCTAATGCACCTATCCCACGGGGAGAGGACCGCGGGAAAAAGAAAAATTAGGAAAATATGTAAGAAAGAAAGAAATAGGGAAGAGGAGCAGGGTGGGAAATAAAAATCCAAGACCCAACGCTGGAGATTTAATCTTGACTTTCCAGAGGATGGATCACCATGTGACTGGAACGTAATGCAACTTAGGACGACATCTCAAGTGACCCAAAAAGCACATGCTCCTCCTTAGTGGCATTTACTGCTGTTAAAACGTCTAACAGATATTTTCTATAATCAATCACTAATCACTCAAAATCAATCAACCAATCAATCTTTGAAATTTTGTAAGTCTTTTATCTTTTACATTTTCTGTATGATCTATACACAGTTTCTAGATGCTGTCATTGATTTCACATAATTTTTAACGGCATTTACCTTTCTTCGACAGACGAAAGAGAAGCAGTACAGAAAAAGACGTTTACAAAGTGGGTCAATTCACACTTACAGAGACTGAGTACTCACGTCAATGACTTGTATCACGATTTGCAAGATGGTCGAAAACTGATCATGCTGCTGGAGATTCTCTCTGGAGAAAAGCTGGTAAGTAGAGCAGTTAAAATTCTTTTCACGGCTGGTGTAGCCCTTTCCAAAGTTGTGGTTTTGCATTCATATTTCTCAAAGAAACCGTCTATACAGTGACGGACACTTGAGGGGGCAAGGGGGGCGATCGCCCCCCCAATACTTTAGAGAACAATGGTCTTTTGTTCTAAAACAATGGGAAATGTGACGTCATCTTATTAAAACAATAGGCTTGCCCCCCCCCCCCCCAATATTTGACCAAGTGTCCGCCCCTGCGTCTATAACAAGCTAAGCTCTAAGATGGAAATTAATTAAAGATAGATAGCCCTCAACCTTAAGAAACTACTCAAAAATCCAGTAGAAAATACAGATCTTTGCGACTGATTATTTGCTCTATTTTATGCTTTGCTACGTTACGGTGTATTGTATCTCTCTGGTATTTGGCATTTAAAAAACATTTAAGATGCTTTAAGTACTAGAATTGGCAAAATAATTAAGAAACTGAGTATATACTAATCCCAGGCTATGTTTCTTATAAAAATACATTTCATACGTTTTAGAAACAACTGCTCATTATCCTTTTACAGACGATCTATAGGAGCCGTTTATATGTTTCTTTGAATTCTTTAAAAAACTTGTGCTCAGGAATTCGAGATGAGTGATATTTGATTAACCCATATTTGACTTGAAATGGACTTGTTTGTTTTTTGAAAGTGTCAAAAAGCTTTTAGCGTCATAACCAAACACATGTCATATTAATATTGTAGGTTACTATTTTTGTCACATAGTTTTGTACACAACTGTGTCAACTTTGGCCTAACACTTTTTCGTGAATGTTGTAAAAATTCACAGGGTCCTCGTAAGCGTGGGAGAAGGGGGTGCCAATCCTCTAATTGGTTGCCCAATACAAAACCTTTTTCTACTGAAAATCAGTTAAACACCAATGAAAAGAAGAGCTAGTTAATTGTTTATAGTTGTTTTATCTTTAGACTCATCTTTAGAACTGACTCAGTGACTCGGAAAGATAAGGCTTATTTTCAGACAAGAGATGTCGAATAGCAAAGCAGTTATGGCAAAAATGACATCAGAATTTTCAAATATGAATTCAATATTTTGTTAATAAAGGCAGTCACTTAAAGATACGGTATTTACGCTCTTTCTGTGCCAAATGATAAAGGGCGTTGTTATGGCTGGCCGTGGTTAGTTCACAAAAATGTTTTTAAGATCCCACACTATCTTGTATCAAAAATATCTTTGTTTTTGTTCTATTGATTTGAAAGCCTTTTATATTACTCACCGCCCATGCAGAGGTTTAATTGTTACGCGCTCACCACTTATCAACAGAAACAAAAGACGAATGGGTTTGCGCTTTTGAATAACCTGAGAAGCTGATTTTGTATTCTCACGTCCCTGTTTATTACATTATCCCTTTTGAGACCCCTTAACGCCCTCCTGTAGGGAATGCAAATCCTTCTCTGTTAACCTTTACTATAGTTACCCCTGTCTAATAGTTTCCAATTACCCCCTCTCTTTTCTAACTCTTTATGAAAAGCCTGTCCATCAACCAGAAGCCTGAAACATCATTTCTTATTCATCCTCATATTTTAAACACTTCTCGCCCGACCTTTATATATTCAGGATACGGTTGCCCAGGCTGGGATACAAATCATCAACCTAAAAAAATAATTTCTAACATAAAAATGGACCCCAAAAATAAATTTTTCTCGCCCTGCACAAAAGAGTTTGCATTTTTTCTCTATTTTTTAAATTTCTGATTTTCAAGACCTGAAAAAATTATTCAAAATTTGATGGACCCAAGAAAGTAGTTGTACAATTGATAGACTCATTTTTGCGCAAACTCTAGGCCCAAAAATCACTTATGCTTAAATTCTAGGCTCGAAAAAGTAACCTGAGCACCCCTATCCTAAAACTGTATAAGTATCCCCCTCCCTTGGGCTTCCGGCACTTATCGAAGACATGAAAATCCTTTCCAACACTTTTTCTTTAAAATACACTCACTGCTAACGAACAGTAAGTATTGTCACTGCATTCGTTGCCTCTAAACCAAACAATCGCCCCATTTTATTCTGGCAAGCAAGAGCTCGTTATACTTCTGATACCATAACTGTTAAATGAGAACGTTTTTCGCCCCCCCCCTCAAAGTATCCCCAGTGGCTAGTTTTTCATAGAACAACCCTACTGGATTATTATCTCCTTTTTGAGACCCCTTGAGTTATATGTCTTTTTTGTTTGTTTTGTAGCCAAAACCCAGCAGAGGCAGGATGAGGATTCATTTCTTGGAAAACTGCAATCATGCTTTGAAATTTCTTAAAAGTCAGAGAGTAAGCATTATATTTATATAATGAATAATTGTACAATATATGTATCGTATTGTACAAAGTCATATTTCTATCTTTATAATATCGTACTCTGGGAATTATCGAACTAAAAATTAAAGGATAAAGCCCTTCCCACCTTTCTCCAATATCTTCTAAACCCTCCATTGTCATTTCGAAACTCCAAAAATCTTTCCGCTTTTCATTAAGCAATTTTCAGTACTAAGTTCTAAGGTGAGTAGAAATTTCCAAACCATGTTGTCCTAATGCAAGTTATTTATCTACAATCATCTTTGAAGCTTTAGCAAATTGTTGATATCATTCGAAAGTTGCTTTTATTTCGCTGAGTTCTTTTTTTCAAATCATAGGTTCATTTAGAGAACATCGGAACACATGATATTGTTGATGGCAACCCGAAAATCACGCTTGGTCTCATCTGGACCATCATTCTGCGCTTCCAGGTAATTTACTGGGCCAGTTTTGAAGTGCTCAAGAGAAGTTCTTCTTTCAAATGGTTTGCAACTATACTTATAGGCCTACAGTGATTTTAAAGAATATATCCTCATTTTTCGGTTTTGTACCCCCCCCCCTTTCGGTTTTGCACCATTTCTCGAGATTTGTTTCTTTTTCTAATGTATATTGATGCATTGGCAGTATGGATTTTCGGATCTAGGATGTAAGATAATGGCATATAATATTGAAAACAATATAGCGTAGAACATCTTTGTGAAAATATTCAAGTATAGCCATTACCAACATGTAGCTATTACCATCCTAATTCTTAAGTTGGATCTTAAGTTGAAAGTAAACATGATTTGAACGAGTCGCAATTTGTTGTCAATTTATTTTTTATGTACATTTTGTCTTTGAGTTTAAATTTTAATAATTTTCAATTTAATTGGCTCAACACGAAGACATTTGGCTTTTGTATTGTTAACGGACCTTTGTTCTTGAAACTCCTAATCTAACGAAGGATTCCTACGATTCAGTCAAATTTTAATTAATCGTGATTCAGATTCAAGACATCATGATCGAGACTGAGACATCAGAGAAAAAGTCGGCCAAAGAAGCGCTGTTGTTGTGGTGTCAATCCAAAACCGTTGGCTACAAAAATGTTCACATCACTAACTTCTCAAAAAGTTGGAGCGACGGTCTCGCATTCGCAGCTCTCCTTCACAAACACAAGTAAGCGATTGCAACACTAATTATAACAACAGTTTAGATATCAGTTTAAAGACATTCGAATACAAAGGCTCAAAGTATTTTCACCAATGATTTCAAAAAGCGATTTTCTATTAACGGTCAAAGAGAGTAATTCCGTTAAGCATGTAGCATGCAGTTACGATTTGCACACAAACACACAGAATAGCTTTTTTTGAATTAGGAAAAAGGGTAATATGATTTTCATCTATATCCATATTTTTGTTAGTTGAAAGGATTTCCGTATTGTTGAAAGTTTTGTAAAGCTTCTTGTCGCTGAAATAAACTAACCGTTAAAATATCTAATTCCATCATTTCTCTGTTGTTTCTTCACAGGCCAGACAAGATTGACTTCAATAGCCTTAAGAAAGAGGAACCTATAAAGAATCTTAACATCGCCTTCGAATGTGCTGAACAAGAGTTCAACATAGCACCACTTCTTGATGCTCCAGGTACAAATGTTTTCACTATTTTTCATTAGTTTTCGAAAATCGTTTGTTTTGGCTAGTAAACAATCTTCCAGGTTAAGGTTGCTGGCAAAATAAATGCTAAGCGAATTTTCTATCATTTGAGTTATCAGAAATTTTTGAAGATAGAAAAGTGTTTGAAGAATTTTTTTCTAGTTATACGATAGATAATCGAGTGTAAATACTCACGGATATTGATCGTTTGAAATCTGTGAAGGTTATAGAGCCTGCTGTTGTAATGAAGAATTAGGGATATTAAGGATAAAGAAACTTTAGCATATTTCAGAGATTGGGGTGGTTTAAAATGTGACCTTTAGCTAAAAGCTAAAAGGCAGAAATCCGTCAAGACACCTTTGCCATTTTCATGGCATGCACTAAATTCAGGCCTTTCGCAATATTTTTTTCATCTTTTCATAAACCATTTGCAGACATGCTTTATCACCCCTAACTGCATTTTAAATGCCCTTTCAAAAGGTTTTCTGTTCCCTGATTGCACATGTTTTCAATTCCCATTATTATTATGTTGTATTTCCCCTCATTTTAGACGTGAACGTTCAGTATCCTGATGAAAAGTCAATTATGACGTACGTTGCGTCTTTCTACCATTGTTTCGCCAAGCTGAAGAAAGTCGAAGTAAGCGGCACAAGGATCCAAAAGGTATTTAAATGGTTTTGGTTTTATCATAGTGAAAGTATATACGGTAGTCGGACGTGAGGTTGAATATCAATTTGCTGCTATGAGGAAATGTACAAAAAAAATGCCGTATAGGCACAGCTGTACACGCTAATTGGTGTATAGATCAGAAGGGTTCTAAGTTGTTATTTCGAGTTTCACCCTTAATGTGATAATGATCGCATTAAGCGTCCTGTTCTATACACCAAAAGCAAATGTGTATACATTCACTTTGAGCAGTTGCTTGATGATCGCATAAGTGTGAAACACATCGTTGAATCTTAATACAGTTTTGCCCATACAGCATCGCTCACTATGAAAAGAACCAGTAAAGTTTTCATTGTATATATATACGCTCACATAATTTTTAGCATTCGTTTTTCTAAGTAGAATGCTAGAATGCATATACCATATTTCACGTTATGTTTTTCATGAACAATCTTAGTCATATTCTTTTTAAGTACTTTTTTAGTACTTTTTTAATATCTGCAATGTCTACTAATGCTAGGTTTCATAAGATTGTTCATAGAAAGTTTTTTATATTCAAAGTTTTCCTATTACTCGACTCAAATTTGAAAGTTTATGAATGCTTATTCCATATCTTATGATTTTAAAATGCCTTCTTTTTTAAGTCATGGTTATTTACGTTTAATACATACAGGTTATCAAGCAATCAGTTGAGAATGAGAAACTGATTCAAGAATACGAGTTACTGAGCTCCACACTTTTGGTTTGGATCAAAGAAACAATTACATGCCTGTCAAGTAGAGACTTTGGCAACACATTTAGTGCCTTGCAACAACAAATGGCCGATTTTAATGTTTACAGAACCAAGGAGAAGCCTCCAAAGTAAGGAAGGGTTGACTTCCCTCCTGTTTTGTTTGAGTATTTTGTCCATTAGCAGTATTTTTATTTCCGTTTTGCAGAGAGTCGAAGTAGATTATTAAAGAATTGATCACTGTGTTGCATTTCGCAGGTTTATCGAAAAAGGCAACCTAGAAGTGAAGATGTTTGAACTTACAAGTGCACTAAGAACCAATCGCCAGAAGATGTATTCTGCACCAGAGGGCCACTCAGTCAGTGATGTAAATGAAGTGGGTAGCAGTTTACTTGCTAATATAAGTTTTAGGCTTGGGAGAGGCGAAAATCGGGAGGAGAAGACGTAAAAGTCTTCCATCAAATGGGTCCTTGACACCAAAGTACATAGGCGTTGCACTGAATCATTATTACGACTTTCCCTGTGACAATTTAGGATTCTTTCACCCTTTAGAAGGCTTCAGTTTCTTTCCAGTCTTTCTCCGGAATTTAATGTTGAATTTTTGGCTGTGTGTTAATCATTTTAACTCCTGGAATAAACAGAACAATATAAGTAGTTTTCATATTGCACGATATTTTTTCCTGCAGTAGAATCTTAAAAACATATTTTATTCAAAAAATTGCATTTTATCTTTGTTTTACACAAGTGGAGTTTTCCTAACTTAGATACTTGTTAGAGAAAAGAAACCGCCGGCATACAGTCTCGTTCTTGGTTTTTATATATACGATTCAATTGTAATCATATTTTTCTGTCTCTAGGCCTGGGCAGAGCTTGAAAAAGCTGAACATGAGCGAGAGGTTGCTCTTAGAGATGAGTTGATCAGGTAACTTCGGCTGCTTTGGATTTTAAGTTGTTAGGAATGGGTTACAATTTGATCCTTTTTGATGATTTGAACACTTTGTACCAGCAATCAATGTTATACTGTTATTATGTGGTCTTGCAAAGCGTTTCACCATTAAACATTTGCATTAACGGGACACATAAGCCAAGAAGGTTCTCTCGATGAACCTTGAATTTCTTGCTGTAATTAAATTTTAACGGTAGAAGCGTTTTCGGAGTAAAACAGAGTTTGTATACGAAGACGTCTTTTTCAAAGCATTTGTCAAATTTTCAGTTTATATTGAAAAACTTGTTGCTTGATTCTTGAGTACTTTAGGTTTTTATTCGCCTTTCTATCATTTAACAGGCAGGAAAGACTGGAACAAAAAGTAGACAGATTTTACAGAAAGGTTTGTTTATTTTTTGAGCTCTTGTGTAGGCTTCTGCATCTTGCAATGCCAGTTTCAGGTACGTTTAAAGTTTACAGTAATGCCCCAAAGGAAGGAAAACAAAATCTTGATACAAAAACAGAAGTTGGATCCAGTTTGTATATCTTCATGATATATGAAGTATCATCTCATGATTTCAGTCGACAGATAAATACAACTTTATCATTGTCAGCTATTATAAAGATTTCTCTATTGACGAACAGTTTCCCGATTTTGTTTTTCAAAAGACATGTGCCGAGTTTATAGTTTCCAAAGTCTTGAAACTTTATGTTTGCAGCTATAAGAAGTTAAAGCTTGTATTTTTATCACACCACTCTCAACTTGCTACCTCTTTGCAGGCAAGCTTAAGGGAATCATGGCTGAGCGGTTGTATGGAGCTGCTTGAGCAAGCAATGTTTGGCAATGATTTACCAGCCGTCAAGGCATCCGTAAAGAAGCACGAGGCTATCGAGTCAGAGATCAATGCATACAAGGAGAGGGTGTTGGCCGTCTTGGGTCTCGCAGAGGAAATAGAAAGAGAAAAGTTTCACGAATATGAGAAAGTAGAAGAGAAAAAAGTTCTGGTTATGACTTTGTGGGAACGACTTCTTGTATTACTCGGGGCACGTAGCAGTAAATTGCAGAAGCATCAGCAACTGCATAAGATATTCCAAGAGATGAAGAATATTATCGACTGGATGGAAGATGTCAAGGTATGTTAAGTTTTAGGATTCAAGGTATTTTTGCTGTAATCGATGCAGTATTGGGAAGTTGCCATTTTAGCTTGCTTTAGCAAGCAAGTGACCGTCGTAGCTTTAAAAAGAATCGCATGGTCCATATGTGCGAAGTTGTGGTCGTTCTGATGTAAATGCTTATATCTTGTTTATAACATTAAACGCACAACCTCACATGAACGTACGGTATTTCATGGTCATAGCTCATAATATGCAGAAAGTCTTTTGACATGAACTGGGAATATAATTACATTAGAAATTTGATTCTCCCCTGTTCTAAGCCTTTTTTAAAAGAAAGATTTGGAATTTTTTCTCCAACATGCCTGTAAATGTTTTAATTAAATATTGAATGGCAACGTCTTTCTTTAAGTTGCTGTGATAATATAAAATCAAAATAAATTATGTATTTTAGCAAAGCTGGTTGTCAGTGTGACCTATTGAGTGTGCTGAAGAGATATTCTCCTTTTTAGGTTGGCCTATTGTCAGAAGACTACGGAAAGCATTTCACTGGCGTTGAAGACCTCATCCAAAAGCACATGCTCGTAGAAGCAGACATCCAGGCGCAATCTGAGCGTGTGAAACAGGCCATAGCAGCTGGTGACGACTTCCTGAACATGCCTCCTGGAGATGATGGTATATGTTGTTTATCTTATTCTCCTCTTCCTAAGTTTCACTGTTTCTCTTCCCCATCACTTATACCTTTTAAGGCGGAAAAAGGATTTTTGGTTGGAAATCGCCAACAGTATTTTGAGGGGTAATGGGTTGTAGGCTTTATGTGACTGAAAGCAACGGGGGGGGGGAGGGGGAGGATGGTGTTTGTAAAGAAAATTCAAAATAGTAGCAAGATGTAGGAAATTACTTCTATCCGGCATAAACAAGGAAGGTCTAACCTCTTTAGTTTCACTTCCCTAACGTTAAGGTCTAAAAACAAAAAAAATTTAGGCCATCCATCTCTTAACATCGCGTTGATTTACATTTCGTTCTTTCTCTTCCTGGTATTAAGTTGTTTTAAAGCGATATTTTTCTCCAATAGGCTATGAGCCAGATGTCCAAGAAGTGAAGAATCATCAGAACGAACTACAAAGTTCCTATGATAATTTATGCAAGCTAGCAGATGAAAGAAAGCAGCGCCTCGAGGAGTCTTTGCAGCTGCATTCGTTCTACAGAGACACTGAGGAGGAGGATATGTGGCTCAGTGAAAGAGAGTACTTTGTATCGTCCACTGAATATGGAAAAGACGTGCACACGACAATGTTGCTGTTGAAAAAGCACGAGGTACAGTTTATGCCCGTTTGGTTTATTGCTTTATGACCATTTATAGCTTGAAGCTTGAATCTTCTTTTGAATTGCGAGAAAGCCAACAACGTTAAAATGGCTTTTTTGAATTATGAATTTGTCAAGACTCTACATTTGTATTTTGGTATATGTAATGATGTTCTAAAAATTAAATTGTTATTGCAGATGCTCTTATTATATTGAATATAAGATTTTATACATGATTGCTGAATTTTTAAAAACCGTTGTAAATGATGATTTTAATATTTCCTTGGCGTGAATTTTTACTTGCCTTCTCTATGATAGTGTATATATTGTTTCAGGCTTTGGAAGCTGAGTTAGCTGCCCGGAAACCTCGAACTGGTGTCCTTCTGAAACGAGGTGAAGAACTTCAGCAACAAATGCCTTATGCGTCAATGAAGATCGAAGAATGTACTGAAACATTGACATCGCGCTGGGATTCTGTCGAAGAACGGGCTAAGCAAAGGAAAAAGAGGCTGCAAGAACTATTGAATTTACATCAGGTTGGTGTAGTCATATACTCAGTGCCTGAGTTGATTTTTAATTTTCAAGTTTTTGAAGTTTCTTAAATTTTGGTATATCGAAAAGTGTTAAGGGAGGAAAAATATATATGTCTTTCGAAATAAATGACCCAGAATTTGATGACTTGAAATTCATACATTTGTTGGTAGACGTATAATTTTCCAATATTTACCATGCCCTGTGTGTGCTAAAAGTATCTACTTTTGTGTTCTCTAGGCAATTTTTGTATCCCAATGTAGACATTACCTTTAATTTTTGTATGATTTCCCAGTACTTTGCTGATTGCAATGAAGTCTGCGCGACTATGGATGAATTCGATGTGGCTGCATCAAATGATGACTTAGGCCAAGACGAAGACTCTGTCGAGGAGCTTATTAAGAAGCACAAGGCATGTATCTTAGACTTTTTGGTCGTCTGATTGTGAACCCTGATTGATTTCTTGTTCTTCGACTTTTTATTTAGCGTCGGTTATAAGAGGAAATTTTATAAAAGCCCAATTGGAATGAATATCAAGGCGACATTATGAGAGGGAACCTTACCGTTAACCACCTGCTGGTGTGCAAAGAATATTTGACACTTTGACGAAAAGCCATTGCTACTTCCCAGTTTTTCACGTAATCCCGATTTATATATTTTCATCACACCATTATTTCCTAACAGCCTCGACCATTTTTTTGCAGGCTCTTGTAGACGAGGTTGAAAACTTTGAGAAAGTTGTTGATGGCCTTGAAGAACAGAGAATGAACACGCTTGCTGATGAGGTAAGGTATACGGGTTTTTAAGTCTTCACTTCTCTTTATTTCCTCAATTTAGTCTTTTTGAAGGGAGTTATTGTAAATTTAACTAAGGTTATGACAACGCATTACGTCTGTGGAGTTCTCTTCATTACATGATTCAATAAACTCTACCTTTTTAAAGCATTTCTAGTTTAGAAATATCTCGCTTTTCTTCAGTCTTAAATCTACAATCTTTGACTTGCCATGCATCAACAGCTCGCATTTAGTGATTCTCAAGGAACAAATAACCGTTTGACTAAACGGGAGTTGACTTTGCCTGTGTTTTCCTGTCTTTGATTTTAAAAACCTCCAATCTCACATGGGATATATGTTTCTTTGTCACAAGTGGTCTTCCCTTGTAAGTCGTGAAAGGCTTCGAATGGTCCCTGTTAGTTGTATTTATAATATGTTTTTCAAAGTCTCTCCAGTTTTTTGTCTTCCTTCCCTGGCATACGTGAGTTTTATGTCCTAGGTTTTGTTCATTGAGTTTATTTTTATGTGCTTCCTAGGACAAAAACACACCCGAGGCTTTTGCAGAAAAAGAAAAGTATGTATACGCCTTTTTATATTTAAAATTTTGACAATCATGTTTTTTTCTCGTTCTATTTTTGCGAATTTTTCTAGCAGACGCAATACCTATCTTATCTGATACTATGAATTCGGTATTCAAAGACCGTTTGTTATTTGATAAAATAATGAATTTTTGAAAATTCAGAATATGGAGAGAAAGAAAGCCCCGTGGACGTTACCCTTCTCCCCCTTTTCTTTTGACATGAGTGAATACGCTGAGATATAAGCTAATGCTATGAAAAATAGAATTTTTGAAGCATGATATTGTCATGTTTCGGGTTTTTCAAATACTGTGGTCTCAACCTGCTTTGTAGATGGGCGGCATATGAACCAAGTGCAGGTTTTTACCCAGGCTTTTTATAGAGACACTGTAGTGCTGGTCACAATGGAAGTGTACCTACCTATAATCACATTTCCATTTCCTAGGATTGACGACCAGTATGCTGCTTTGAAGCAGAAGGTTCAGGAAAGAAACATCAAGCTGGCTGACACACTCGCTTTATACAATCTACATAACCAGGCCGATATGGTCAGCACTTGGGTGCAACAGCATGTGAGTGAACTGGGATTCTTCCCAATTTCGTCCAGCTATAAACAATGGCAGTCTTTTAACTACAGCCGTGATTTATTGTTAACTACGGAAGATTTCACAACAAGTTTCGAATGAATTGCAGTTCTAGTATTATTAAATACTGTTTGGGTACAAAAAATGCATGAGAATGCTAGGCTGATTTGTAGCCATATTACATTTTAAAGGCTTGCGTTTGATAAATACTACATTTCTACAGGTATTGGCTTACTAGTATGACATTCCATATGCTTTGCAAACCACGAGTCTTATTTCAACTAAAAGTTCCTTCGTATTATTTTGGCTAATAAAGCCCGCACTGGGAGGGGTTAGCAGATGGGCAGTGGCCTCGGTTCTCCTCTCGAAATCTAGAAATTCAACTAATGCCCCCTTGCCTTCCTTGTAGTGCAGGGCTCCCTATTCCAATTTGGCTGAATTTCAATTTTCTTCAACAAGTCAACTCAAGCGCTTTGATATACAGTTCCATTTTTGGCTGTCATAATTAAAATCCAATTAATTGAAACATTGCAGTAATACTCTTATTGTATTGCAAAAGTATAATTTTATTTATTACTTTGTTGTAGCAAGTACAGCTTGAAACATACCTGAAAGTAGAGAAAACATATGATTTGGAACAGTGTCAAACAGTTGAGCAGCGTTTTGAAGGCTTTGAACAGGTAAGCAAATTTCTTTGAGGCTGGTGATATTTCAAAGCTGATTCTAGAGATGAGGTAGGTTTCTGCATCTCCAATCAGGTCTCCGGAGAGCTACGACATCGTTTAGACAGCTCAGGCTCAACTGGCTTGATTAAATGAGTTGTTGTCAAGTATCCAAAGGACCCTCAATTTGGGCTGGTCAATGAGTTGAAAATATTCATTTGTAAGACTGAAAGCCGAGTAAACCCAGACTACTAAATGAACGTTTTAACAATAGGCCCAATCTGTTTCTATACGTAACTTCGAGGTATTTGATTTCTGTGTAAATCAGGTTGAAGACATGCCGGTGCCGACCGATTCGACTTTTGCAATTTTTTATGTCAGCACAAATGTTTTTACTGACTCTGATATGAATTCCAAACCCTTCTTTTAGTCAGTCGAGTTCTATGACATGTTGAAAGGAAAAGTTCTATTGGTATCCTTAACAGAAATTCTGTTTTTTAAAAAACATGTTTTAATTTTTAATCTACTGTTTAGGAACTTCGAGCAAACCAAGAAAGGCTACAAACAGTTAATCGTCTTGCTCTGGAATTGTCAAAAAAGTCGATCGTAAGCTCCGACGATGTTGCAAAAAGAGTGCAGAGTTTGAATGGCAGGTTTGTGTTAATCATTAAAATTTATCTCGCGAAATCTATCTTGGCTCGCGTCCAACCTCTCCTGAATACTCTTTAAAGGGACTGAATGTATAATATCCACAAGCATACTCATCTTTTATACAACGTCCCCTTTTTACATTTGCGAGATTCTGCAGTTCACTTGAAATTTTCGAAGCTGTTATTAAATTTCTGTTGCTGACATTAACATTTTAAAAGAAATACGTTTTGAAATATTAATTGCAATCTTATAAGCAGAATTCTTCAAAAATACACATTTATGACACCATAACTTTAATCATCTGGACTTTTAACGTATATTCCATTCTTTCGGCATTTGAACAACCCACTTCTTTAGCTATCAAAAACCCAAGTCGTTCTTCATAAAAATGGTGTTTTCATAACACCTCCACAATTTCCAGCTGTGTTATTTCAATCCTTTATAACCCCAAGGGTTTATCTTTCTTTTGTTAGAAGCATTTAGACATAATTATTTGCTAATATCACACAAATCCATGATGGGACCCTGTGTTTGTTTGGATCAATATTTATGATCCCGGGTCAGAACAAACTAGGACAAAGGGTTGCTTGAGCGCAAGTCTTATTTGCAGATCGACTCGCTTTGCTCAGACTATGATGATTATATGATCTGTGATATTTAAAGTTCAGAGACATAGAAGATCAGCCTCAGTACTTGTATGTTCGTGATGTTTTCTCGACCATACGAAGCTCATTAAGATTACCGTCAGCACTGCACTGATCGCAATTAACGCGATCTGACGATAACGCCTAGAGAAAACTTAACGACTATCCTATTATTCCTCCATGTAAGGTATTTTGCGTGAGACACGCAAAGTGCTTGTTTTTGTATCCTATTGACTAGCCCACAGCAGAACCGCAGTATGATTTCAAAGCATTGTAAACAAGTTACTTGGATGCTTATTGCAAAGTGTTGTTTTCCTGTTATTGCCGATCACAATCGAAAAATCACTAAGTAAACAGTCTGGTCTGCACGCTTGCACGCAAAAATATTTTGTTCTGGAAAGTTGCCTTTGACAGATTTACTTTCCCAGACTGATTGCACGAAGTCTTTCGAGTTGCGAATTACTGTTTTTTCGAAAGCCTGGTATTGCTTAAACTTAATGCGACTTTTCTTAGCTACTAGCAGTAACTTAGCTTCAAAACCCATTCCAATTTATTCCTATTTTTGTCTGATTTGTGAGATTGAATTTTCGTATCATAGCTGGTTTTCAAAGATCTATCAAGTGAAATATTTAAGGTTAATGGTAGATACTCAATTCTAATTTTGAGGGATATTTACTGTTGGCATCAAGTCATAATGTTTCTTTACTAGCACAATCCTGACTTTTTAAGAGGCAGGCTGCTCTTTATCAGAATAGTTTGTGAGTGGTAAAGTTACCAGATGAATATAAGTCGATTATAGATTTGGCTGACCATTGCCTAAGCCTCCAGTGAATAATGAAATCGTGAATTCTGAGCTAGTAAAGTTGTGGACTTCTTTAAGTCTTAATATTTTTTAAAAATTAAGCTGCTCAGCTGCTGTGGATAATGGGCGTGGTATTATATCCACTGTTTGATCTACCCCCTTCCTAAGTAGTTTTTTGTTTTTGCAATAATGTAATTTCCCCTCCTTTTTAGTAAATTATTAATTCTTCACCTGCTGTAGACGGGTGTTTTGGAAATTAATAACACGGCTTCATTGCAAATGAAAATAACGCAATTTTTCAAAATTTACAAGATTAAGCATCTTAACTCAAATATAGTAGTTGCTTAAACCATGTCTAGTTACACTAGAATTTTTCCTTTATAAACATTTTTTTTAAGTACAAGAAGCGGTATTTTCTCTACAATAAATTATTTCTATTTATATATATCTAAGTTAAGCAAATTTAAGCTTTTCACGACTAAAATAGCTTTTTCGCGCTTTCTGAAAAGGTTGTTGGTTAGGTCTAGTAATGATGAGCTGATTTCTCTTGAATTCAGTTCAAAATAAGCCTTCATTCCTTAGATGAGGTTTAAATGGGATTTGTCGAGCCTAAATGGGGTTGGACAGCAGAAGGCTTATTGACGATGTCTTCTGGTGGCCTAGATAATGCCCAATGAAATTTAGTTTCTCAACATTAGACCCTAGATTCATATGCTGCAGCCTCAGAAAACGGAAAGTATCAACCATAACTCACATTTAGCATAGACGCAGCAGATCCTTAAGTCTTATCCTTACTTCGCGGCCAGGGGTTAGCCTTGCCCCCTCGTGGCCGGCCTATGTTTTGCTAGTTAAGTTGTATCTTCCTGAAACTCTTAAAGACCAACAACCTTCCCAAACTACTAATAGAATAGGTTATATTAAGAAGCGAACCCAAGCTACTTTTTTCGAGGGTGCGAATTCCTCTGCGGTTTCTAGAACAACCCTATTCGAACTTAACTCAGCGTTTCCTTTTCTAATGTCGTTCTGTGCAATCCTTCCAGGGATATTAACAGATTTCGCATAAGAATGCACACCCTTGACTTAAGAAGCAAATACGTAACAACTTGCAAAGTATTATGGTTGTAAGCGGGTTCCCAACAAGTCCTCTTCTGTCAAGGAAGATTCCTTCATTAGAGTCTTTGCTCTCTCTAGTAAATCAAAGTACCATACTGACAGTGCCAAGCGATCTCGGTTTGTGGGTAGAACTTCATGTGGTGTCCGGCTGTCCGACCAGAATATAACTAGTCGGCCATCGATTGGCTCGATATCGAAGAAGAGTCCGCGATCTCGCTTGTGTATACGAAGCTGGCCTCCGTCTTTTTTCTTATCGTACTGTTTGTTCATGTACAGTATGAAAGTCAGCTTGCGGCCATCGTTGGACGGGTTATCTACGTGTTGTTTGTAGCCAGGGCTGTTTTCGGGGTAATAAGCTATCATCACTGGTGACCTGCTTCTTATATCGCATTCGCTTAATTTTTTCCAAGCATTTATTCGTTGAGTTACTCTGTCCATTTTGCGAATGACCGAATGAATTGCCGTATACGGGCAATCGTGCCTCACATCCAGCCACTTCACCATATCACCGCGTACGTCAGTCCCAACGACCCGTGTGGTCTGGCAGAGGCGGCCGGGAAGGAACATGTCTGTCTCTTTCATCACTTGAATCTCCGCGCGGACGTTTTCAATTACTGAAGCGTCCACAAAGTCATCGATTACGGAGAAACCGTTTATTGCCAAGTCTTTGATGATATCGAATGCAAGCGCTTGCAGCGATGGGTACGTTGGTTGGTGTCGCGGTCGAAAAACACCACCTATAAATGCATCTTCATCGACTTCACTGCTTGCTGGCTGTCTTTTGGGACGATTTGAATTCCGCCGCTTCAGAAGCACATCCGCTCTGTGATGCTTGGCTTTCTTGATTTCTTCCAAGGCTTGACGAACCCGACAAACTGACCTGTAAAACATTAGATTGTTGAATTTTTCACAATGCTTGCACTTTTACTAAAAAATCCTTTAAAAAGGAACTCAGATTTTTTGTCATATCTCTGATATTAAATGATTTGTGATTATGATGATGATTATTATTATTATCCCCCTGTCAATGACGTCATTCAAAACAGCACCAGTAAGCCATCAATGGGCTTCGCAGAAATAAATGTGTGAATTGAATGCCGTGAACATTGCTGGTCGTTCATACCTTAAGGCGGGGAGTTACTTATCAAGTTTTTCTGAATGTGGTGTATTTATTAAGCTTTTGAAAAATTTGTAACCTTGCATTTCATGTTTTATTTATTTCTTGATCAGCAAACTGTGTTTAGGAAAATATGTTTACGTGCACCCGTGCATTCTCACTGCAGACAAAAAATGCAAGTTGCGAGACTGCAAGTTACGTTTTTGGCATTTCGACTTTTATAAGCAGAATGCTTTAAATGTCAGCAGAAGTTTCTTTTGGAATAAAAGAACTAGAAAGGATTCTGAAATTTATAAAAGAACTCTTATCTGCATTACATATAAAATAATGTAGGCCTCAGTTAAAATGAAACTGGTTATGTACTAACCTGTGAGTTTTCCAGTCCAACGTCTGGTGCGATCTTCCACAATAATAAACACTTCGACATGATGAACACCTAAATCTAGACTTGGCAGAGCAGACCTGACACGGACTGGCCTCTGCCTTTTTCTCGATATCCTCTGAAACGTTGACCATCATCCAGGATTATGTTCACTAGACTATTGCTTTGCCTCTCATTTAGCTTGCTCGTATTGTTATGAACGTGACTGGTTGCACGTGATCTCAGATGTGACCTTGAACGTGCGTCTTGCCGCGTCTGCCCGGCATCCACGCAACGCAATTGAGACCTGAATCACTTCTTTGTTAACGCCTTTGTTGTTCTCAATTATGTAATGCTCTGTCGATGCATATTCCCGTGGGCTATTTCCACTCCATGACATTTTCTCAATTAAATCTCATAGCTGTGATTTCGAAGTTTCCTAGAAAACATGTTTAGGTTTTTTAGCAATATTTATTTTTTTTGTTTTCGTTTCCAACAACCGAATATTTTGCACTAAACTCGCCATTTTTTCG